>NW_026897193.1:0-292900 GCF_033153095.1 Gastrolobium bilobum | reverse complement strand
GAAATATTTGAGAGATCCAAGATCTTTAGTTCAAACTGGTCAGCTAAACATTTTTTTAAAGAGGTTATCTCCTCGCTATCATTACCAGTGACAATTATGTCATCAACATAAACGATCAGAATAGCAATTCTTCCTTTGTCGGAGTGTTTAAAAAATAAAGTGTGATCAGTCTGAGCTTGGGTGAACCCTCTTCCCTTAACAGCTTGAGTGAATTTCCCAAACCATTCTCTGGGAGATTTTTTAAGTCCATAGAGAGACTTCTGCAACTTGCACACAGAACCATCCCCTTTTTCAAAACCAGGAGGTGGATCCATGTAAACTTCCTCATGGAGATCACCATTCAAGAAGGCATTCTTAACATCTAGCTGTTGCAATGGCCAATCAAGGTTGGCGGCAAGAGATAGCAGAACGCGGATAGTGTTAAGTTTGGCAACAGGAGCAAATGTCTCCTGATAATCTATCCCATGAGTCTGACTAAATCCCTTAGCAACTAATCTGGCCTTATACCTATTGATGCTATTGTCTGCATTGAATTTTATTGTGAACACCCACTTGCAACCAACAGTTTTCTTTCCTTTAGGTAATGTCACAAACTCCCATGTTCCATTTTTTGTAAGTGCATCCATTTCTTCTAATACTGCATTCCTCCATTTTGGGTCATCAAGTGCTTCTTGGATATTTTTGAGTATCCTGGTACTATCTAACATAGTGTTGAAAGCACGAAAACCTGGAGACAACTTTTCATATGAGATATAATGGGAAATAGGATGAGCAGTGCAAGATCTAGTACCTTTCCGAAGAGCAATAGGCATATCAACGTTTGTTGTACTAGTACATTCAAGTGGGTTGCTGGAACAAGGACTCGAGTCAGGATCCTGGCAGTCCCCCTGTTTCCTTCCCAATAACTCCACCTGTTTCCAAAGGCCAAGGTAAGACAGCAACATCATTTGGTTTCCCAGGCTTATCTTCATCCATACCAATACCGATAGACTCCCCCTGAAGAGAAGTCGGGGAAAAAAAGGATTGTGTCTCATAAAAGGTAACATCCATGGAAACAAAAACCTTACGGAGAGAAGGTGAGTAACACTTATAACCTTTTTGATTAAGGGAATATCCTATGAAGACACATCTGATGGATTTAGGGTCAAGTTTGGACCTTTGATGTGGAGGAATATGCACAAAAACCACACAGCCAAATATTTTGGGAGGAAGAGAAGAAAGAGCACTGAAAGAGGGAAAAGATTTAGTAAGACAGGATAAAGGAGAATGAAAATTTAGTACCCGAGAAGGCATCCGATTAATGAGATAACAGGCTGTCAAGACAGCTTCCCCCCACAGATATTTAGGGACATGCATCGTGAATAAAAGAGCTCGAGCAACTTCAATTAGATGTCTATTTTTCCTTTCAGCCACCCCATTTTGTTGAGGGGTGTTAGGACAAGAACTTTGATGAATAATTCCATGCTGGTTTAGGTGATCTCCAAGAACTGAATTAAAATATTCAGTACCATTGTCTGTTCGCAGAATTTTGATAGAAGTCTGAAATTGAGTTTGAATCATAGCATGAAAGTTTTTAAAAGTGGAAGCTGCCTCAGACTTATCTTTTAAGATATACCCAACATACCCTAGAATGATCATCAATGAAAGTAATAAACCAACGAGCACCCGAGACATTTTTTTCACGAAAAGGTCCCCAAATATCATTATGAATCAATGTAAAGGGAGAAGATTCATGATATTTCTTAGGAGAATAAGTGACACGAGAGTGCTTTGCAAGCTGACAAATATCACAAAGAAGGGAACTTGGCTTTTTATTGATAAATAAGTTCGGCAATAACTTCTAGAGATAAACAAAATTTGGGTGTCCCAACCTACGATGCCATAACAAAACATCATTACAGTCATCTGATAAACATAGAGAGTGGTTCGAAAAAATCCTCTTTTCACAATGAACATCTGTAAAATAGTATAGCCCTTCTTCCTCTCTAGCACTGCCAATCATCATCCCCGAGTCCTGTTCTTGAAAGATACAAGCATTTGCAGAGAACTTAGCAACACAATGCAACTCAGCAGTAAGTTTGCTAATAGAGATGAGATTACAAGTAAGAGAGGGAACATGAAGTACTGAGTTCAAAATAATATGCTCAGAAAGTTTAATGGATCCCTTTCCCGCAATAGTGGAGAAATTCCCATCAGCTGTTCTTATTCGTGACGGGTGATAGTAAGGGGTATAGGAGAAAAATAAGGTTGCATTACCTGTCATGTGATCAGAGGCCCCTGAATCAAGGATCCAACGATTACTACGTTCAACATGGAATGCCAGACCTTTTTGAGCAACATGACTAGTTGCCTCAGCAGGTTGAGACATCAATTTCTGAAAAGACGAATTTTCAAAATTTTCAACGTCCATGGTTTTCTAACAACAGGTACCCAGAAAAAAGTTCCTCCAAATACGATTTTGACCCTCAAAACAGGAAGAGGGTTGCTCGCAAAAATCAATGAATGAGAGCAATCTTGGCTACAGTGAAACAATAATTGCTACAGTAATGAACAGTGCTGCTACAGTAATGAACAGTACTGCTACGGGTGTTCTGTGGGCTGGCTCAGAATCTTGTTCTGAACCTAGTGGTGGCCTTGGTTTCGTGGTTGGAGGTGTCTAGGTAAGGATTCTGGCTTGGGCAGTGGCTAAAACGAAAAAAAAAAAAAGAATAGGAAAATGACTTAAAAATAAATCAGAACGGGGAAGAGACTGGAATATAACCAGCTCTTGATACCATGAAGAAAAGAAGAAGTGGAAGAAATGTTTTATCTGAATAATACTTTCTTGATTCATTGAGAGACCCAATGGGTCCTTTTTATATTGAGTACATCCAACTACCTCAACTACATCAATAAATATACAACCACCAACTACATCAATAAATATACAACTACCAACTACATCAATAAATACTATCTAGAATATTCTACAGATATAGCATGGCAACATCGATTTCTTTGTTACATAATTTTGGTTTTAAGGGAAGGGATGTTTTTTTGCTGCTGCCATAGTTTGTGTGTGCATAAGTGCAGATGCGCAACAGTTGGGCCTAATTGGTCTCACATTTCCATCCTTTATGGTTCCTGGTGTTTTTTTGTAGTAGTTGTATTAGGCCTGCGGTAATAAAGTTACTAAGGCAGCAAGCATGATGTGAATAAGGGTCAAGATGGGAATGTAAGTTGTAACCACCCTGCATGCGTGGTAAGTAGGAACGAGGAAGGTGTGAGGTGTGGATTCTGTTAGCGGAAATAATTAAAACCAGTGAGAGGGAGGGAGAGTAAAGGGACCGAAATGGAGTGGAATAGATGGTTCTGAGTGGGGTAGGCCCCTCAAGGCTGGGGGCTCAATCCCTGGTTGAGTCATTTTTCCCCCTTGTAAACTTCATTTCCTTTCTTTTGTTATTCCAAGCAATTCCCATAACCTCTGTTCTGGAGATAGCAATACAGAATATATACAACCAGATTCTCTGGTTTCTATTCATTTTTATTCATTTCTATCAGTTTGTTTTCTGTTTCCTATCAGGTTTTGTTTCTTTGCTTACTATGACTTTAAAGTTTTTTGTCTTGGATATTTTAATATACTAATATGATAGTGTTTTCAAATATTAAAACTACTCTTTTGATGGCCTGTGATTAAAGTAATGAAGCATTGCACCATACACACTATCATTGTATTGAGTAATCACAGGAAGGCACTTCAGCTATTTTTTGAGAAGCCCCCCGAAATTTGTCCAGTAGTTGATCTTTATGGAATTTTGAGAAAATGAAATTGATGTTGTTAGAGATATATAAATATAAATCATTAATATGACTACACCTAACAATTTAAGTTTTTGGGTTGAATTGACGCTTTACATGGTATCAAAGTCTCTGTGACTAAATGGTCACGAGTTCGATTCTCACCGATTTCATTCTATTAATAAATAATTAAATATTCTGTAGTTTCTTGCATAGATAGGTGAGTCTATGCATTGTTCTCCATCCAATCCCAATGGGCTCTTGTGTTGTGTGAGAGGGCGTGTTAGAGAAATATAAACATAAAACTATTAATATGACTTTCACCTAACAATTCAAGCTTTTGGGTTGAATTGGTTCTGTACAGATGTTTTGTGGTTACTTACGACTTACACAGAAGGGGGCTGATCCAGTATTCAGAAGCTTATTGTTGTATCATAGTTTTGTTGTGAAATTCTATTTCTGCCTCTCCAAATATTGTATGTTATTGAACTATAAATTTTAGATTTTTCATCTGATATCCTTTGCATGTAAGACGCAAATGAAATTCTTTAAAATATTTACCAAGAGAGACCAATCCTTGTTATTGGTTCACTTAATAGCATTTATATGCCAGGTTAAGACCTCTTAATTGATTATGCAGGTACTACAATGATCTATTTGTATTTGACCTCGATCAATTTAAGGTAAATATATTTAAGTACTTGGGCTATACTGTTCAATAAGTACGTTATTATGCAATTTGCTATTCCTTGTTTCGCATGAAATGTGAGGCTGGATGATGTAATAATGTTGATATTGTGTTCATTAATGTGACTAATGCCAATCTGATTGTGTTGTAGTGGCAAGAAATAAAGCCTAAGCCTGGAGCAATGTGGCCAACTGCGCGTAGTGGTTTTCAATTATTTGTTTACCAAGATGAAGTGAGTAAAATACTGATCCCCCTTATATGAAGCTAATTTTTGTTTTAAATTACCTGGAGGAGGCATGCTTGTGTTTATAATATCTCATAATATCTTGATTGTATCTTAGAATATTTTAGAGTACCTTAGATAATCTCTTAGGGTCAGTTTCCCTATTTCCTTATATTTTATGATTTGTTTCCTTATTTTGGGGGGCCCTATTTAGTATAAATAGGGATTAGTGGTTTGTCTTTTGTAATCACCTCATAGCACATAATCTTAAGTCTCTATTATTCTCTGTATCTTTTCTCCTTCATCTATGTTTCCAACATGGTATCAGAGCGGTATCATCTCCCATGACTTGTTCTGTCACTATTCTTCTGACCGAGTTCCCTTAAGTTTTGAAACTAATTTTTTTCTCGTTTTTGTTTTCCTTCTCATTAGTTGTTCACTGCAGTTTTTGTCCTTCCTCCCCATTTCCACTCTGTTCCTGCCACCTCCCCCGTTGTAAATTGTCACCGAAAAACAATTTCGGGAACCTTTCAGACTGAAACTACTTCATCCAAGCCTTACGTCATCAATCTATGCGTTTCCAGAAGACCCACATCCAATTGACACTGAACGCACCCTCTGCATCATAACTATCCTCTGCGCGTTGAATTCACATGCCTCCTTCTGCCGACGTATGGCACTTTGTCTGGCCACCATTTGGCTCCGACCAGACACATACAATACAAGGTTGCCCAGCCTTCCTTTTTTCTGGATTTTCACTTGCTTTGTCCAACCGACATCATTTGCGTAGGTGGTCCTTGATACCCTTCTTCCATCCACCCTGTTACCATACTTAAACCAAATTTGCCAAATGGACCACATGGCGTAATTAGAGTTAGCAACTGCTTCTACTCTTGATTTTCGTGCATTTTGATTTGTGTGGTTGTTGTTCATCATCATCTCTGTTGTGGTTGTTCTCTACTGGTTTGTGGCTTGGTGTTTGTTGCTTATTGTTGTAAATTGGTTTGTCGTTTTTTTTTTGTTTTTTTTTATTTTTTGCTTCAGTCGTTGCCGCATTCAATATGGTCTTTTATCTCTGCCAGTCTGCCTTCAATTGCCGCATTTGGTGCACCTTTTTTTCTTCACCTTCAAGGCGCTTAAAGTCTGCCTCCAATGAGGCCTTTCATCTTAGCAAGTCTTCCTTCAGTTGCGGGTGCCACCTCCGGTATGGTCAACCATCTGCATTCAGTTGCAGCCACTGCCTCCAGTGCAGGTGTTGCCTTAAGTGTGACCTTTTATCTTCGCCTTTAGTGTGCTTGAAGACCCATTGGTCACTGTCCTTGAAGACCCATTATGTTGCCTTCATTGTTGGCCTGTGTCTACCTTACGCCCCTTGACAACCATGTTTTGTGTAGTCCAAATTATATTATTTGCTTATTTTTTTCCCTTTTGTTTTAAGTGCTTATTTTGAGGGGGAGTGTTAGAATATCTCATAATATCTTGATTGTATCTTAGATAATTTTTTCGGATTAGTTTCCTTACCTCCTTATATTTTATGATTTGTTTCTTTATTTTGGTGTCCCCCTTTAGTATAAATAGAGATTAGTTCTGTCATTTGTAATCACCTTATAGCACATAATATTCAGTCTATTTTATTCTCTCTATCTTTTCTTCTCCATCTATGCCTAAAACCCTATAATCTCGACAGGTTATTAATATAGTCAAGTTTTCCCCTATGTGCTGTAACATAATTGTGACTAATTAGGGAGGCTAAGTATTTTGAAGTTCAGAAGCTGTCTTCTTTACGTAGTTCCTTTTACATTGCAGATTTTTTTGTATGGTGGCTATTCAAAAGAAGTTTCATCTGATAAGAGTGTCTCTGAGAAAGGAATTGTTCATTCAGACATGTGGTCCCTTGACCCTAAGACTTGGGAATGGAACAAGGTAGTGGTTTGTAGTTTAATAATATGTATATTCCTCTTCTTAGGCAAGTTTAAGCTTTCTTATATCTTTAGAGTTTTTCCATTAATTAAAATAACTGAAGTCCACATTCTGTAGCAGCTCAAACTTTTCTGTTTAAACTTCAATTCAATTATGAACATATTTGTCTTATATTTGCTTATCTCCCCCTTCCCCCTCGCACACTACCCCAGACACCCAGAAAAATAATGTATTTTATAGTCTGTTTGTCCAACTGATTTTTTCATCATCTTTTCTCGCTTTGATAGGTTAAGAAAAGTGGAATGCCTCCTGGGCCTCGTGCTGGGTTTTCCATGTGTGTTCATAAGAGGAGGGCTCTGCTATTTGGCGGTGTTGTGGATATAGAAGTTGAAGGTTAGCTTTCGTTTTTTGTGATTATTATTTGCAATTTGTGGCACTGCATGTATCTTTAAAGTAAATTAATAGGACTCACTACATGAGATTATATTCTCATCTGTGTGGCCTATGTAATACTTTGTAATGTTTGCAAACAATTAATAAGATCTGACTGTCAACTTATTTTATTTTATTTTATAGGGGTGTTTTTTTTTTTTTTTTTTTGGGGGGGGGGGGCTGTTTCTTTGTTTATGCTTGCTGTATGGTTAGTTTCTTGACTGCACTAAAATTGTGCAGGTGATGTAATGATGAGCTTATTCTTGAATGAGCTTTATGGCTTTCAGTTAGACAACAATCGCTGGTGAGTCCTACATTGGATCGGTGCTTAATACATCATTTACTACCATTGCCATCTGCCCTTACGAACTCAGTTCTTCCACTTCGCATTTTACTCTGCAACTGATCGTTTTTCTGCATATACTGATTAGAGTAAAGATTTGCTATCATATTTAAAGATTCTAAATTAGCTAATTAATGATCTTGTGTGCATAATAGGTATCCTCTGGAGTTGAGAAAGGAGAAATCAACAAAAGATAAGGTATATTGGATACATTATACATTTGTACTTCTGATTTCATGAAAATTGTTCCACATTTTAAAACTCATCCTTTAGACGGTTTTGCATGTAACATAGTATTGTTGCTTGATGAAATGGGTTTTGCAGTTAAAAAAGAATGAACAAAATTTTACTGATGATATCGAAAAGATAAATCCAGAGTGTGCAGCAACAGAAGAAACTGAGGATTCAGAATTTGAAGAAAGCAACATTGATGATATATCCCAGAATATTGCATCAAATGTGACCATTGTTGATAGTGAAACACTTATCAAATCTGAAGGAAAGCCTAAGGAATCTGGTTCTAAATTGGACATTCAGAGTTCTTCTTTGCCTGAGGTTGTCATTCTGGACCAACAATCTTATGACATTGCTTTTAGTTTTTCCCAGTTATTGATTAATGAATTTTCTCCAAACTTTGTAGGTAGTGAAGCCCTGTGGACGTATTAATTCCTGCATGGCCATTGGAAGAGATACATTATATATATATGGTGGCATGATGGAGATTAAAGATCAAGAAATCACTCTTGACGACTTGTATTCTCTGAACCTTAGCAAACTGGATGAATGGAAGTGCATTATACCGGTTTGTTAATTTTTCTTAACTATTTGCCAATACATGCATACACCCAACACTAAAAATTCGAGGTAACAATGCTATACCGGTTGGAACTGTACCCAAAACTCTGGCATGTTAACACTGTTTTATGCTCTGACTAAATATCAAGTTCTATTTCTAGGAGCTCTGTGTCTGTCCCTGTCTCTGTCTATGTCTGTCTCTCTCTCTCTCTCTCTCATGAGAAATTATGGTTAAGCAAGAAAGAATTTCCGAGTTATTGGCTGATATAATTCTGCTACTGCAAAGGTGGTGAATGTTTGTACCTTTACCCAGTTTTGAGGGTCCAGAACACGTCATTAATCCCACTGAGTATTATAAAAAAGGCTATCTAACAAAATATGTGCTAGTAACTGGATCTATTAGAGTACAATGATATTTTGACAAATTTATATCACACGAACTTTATTTTCTTTGATAATTTGTCTTATTCACATTATCTTGAAACTAAATTTCACTGCTGAAGAAATAATCAGTGAATATTTCTTAGTGTTCAATTACAAATTATAATGTGAATTGGGGTGACTTGTATTCTTTTGATTACATTGTGCAAAACTAGGTCTCTAGATATAGCTGTTCTGATGCTGTTATTATAACTGTCTCATTAATCCAGATTGTTTAATGTAGAATATATTGTGATTGTAATTTCCTGTTTAAACATGCATTTTTACTGTATTTGATATAGCCGACTTGGCTTTTCTTCAACTCAGGCATCAGAGTCTGAATGGGTGGAAGCATCAGAGGAGGATGATGATGATGAAGAAGAAAATGAAGATGATGATGAAGATGAATCCGATGGCGATAGAACAAGTGAAGAGAATGAAGACGATGAGGAAGAGGAGGAGGAGGTGCCCATTCGAACTTTGTAATTCAAATGCCATTCCCTTATTTAGCCTTATATGTGCAGAAAAGGGGAAGAAAGCATTCATTTAGTGTAGCTGAAATTAAGATTCAAATGGTTGGGCACTAAATTGAATCTTGAACTCAATTTCACCAAATGAAGTGTTCTTACCCTTTTCTTATGGGTAAAAACGACATTTGACCAAACAACATCCCTGAGCTAACATCTCTTAACGAATATGTTATTCTGATAGCATTTGGAGTTAGTTGTAGTATTTTATACCGTTGGGATTAACATACTGTTTTGTTAGAATTAGTTACAATAGTTAGTGTAGCAATGGAAAACAATAGGAATGTGGGAAATAACTATTTTTTTTTTTATTGTAAATACCTACTGTACTTACTGCCTTCATTATATAATATATAAAGTAGTTTTACACAATTTTCAAGTCTATTATCCTCCTTTCTAAGGTTTAAAAATAAAATAGAATTTTGTATAGGTTTTATAATAAAGATGAAGTCTGTGTAAAAAATGCAATGCAAAATACAAGGGAAGTGAAAATAATTTACTAAAAAATCTATTACATCACTGAAACAGAAAAGGGGGGAGAAAACAACAGAAACATACTATCTTTTTGGAATTCTACCTTTGCACTTTCCTTCCATTGTTTTAATTCACTTTGATTGTTTTTGATCTCTTCCTCTCTTTTTGATATTTTTAAGCATAAAGTCTTTACACTATGTTTACCGCTGGAAAGATGCATAATGGGAATACAAATGGGTTCTTTCTAAGATACCTTTTTTTTTGCTCTATAATACCATATCCTTAACGGTTTATGGTAAATAATATTTTGATTTACAAACATTTACCTTTGGACATGTTATAAACCAACTTTTCTAAAGCTTAAGCTATTAGGTGTGAAGAAAGAATCATTAGAATAGCTTAGAGAACTCTCTGAAGCTCTATGGTATTTATAATCAATACACTCAGCAATAATGTACAAACACTTTAATAAAGAAAAGCATGGAGACCTATACTAACATGGAAACCCATGCTGGAATGGAAACCCATTCCTCAATTATACATAAAGCAAATAATGAAGAAGATGAGGAATGGGTATTCTGACACTCCCCCTCAAGCTGGAGCATATATATCATATGCACCAAGCTTGTCACAGATAAATTGTATTCTTGGTCCCCTCAGTGACTTAGTAAGAATATCAGCAAGTTGATAGCTTGTGTTAACAAATTCAATGAGGATTTCTTTAGAAAGGACTTTCTCTCTGATAAAATGGCAGTCAATCTCAATGTGTTTGGTCCTTTCATGGAAGACGGGATTTGATGCAATATGCAATGCAGCTTGATTATCACAGTAGAGTCGCATTTGATTGGTATCTCCAAACTTCAACTCTTGAAGTAATTGTTTTACCCATATGAGTTCACATGTAACATTTGCCATTGCACGATATTCAGCTTCTGCACTGGATCTTGCAACCACATTTTGTTTCTTACTTTTCCAGGATACTAGATTACCACCAATAAATTCAAAAAATCCTGAAGTTGATCTTCTGTCACTGGGTGATCCAGCCCAATCAGCATCAGAGTATCCCATAATTTGAGCATGACCTTTATTTTCATACAACAATCCTTTTCCTGGAGCATTCTTAATATATCGTAAGATTCGAACCACATCATCCCAATGTTCAATACACGGAGCTTGCATAAATTGACTTACTACGCATACCGAGAAGGAGATGTCTGGTCTAGTTAAGGTAAGGTAGTTTAGTTTACCAACTAACCTTCTATATCTGTTAGGATCTGAATACAGTTCTCCTTGATTTGGTAATAACTTGTGATTTGGATCCATTGGAGTGTCAACAGGCTTGCAATCTGTTAAACCAGTCTCTTCCAAAATATCTAGAGCATATTTTCGTTGTGAAAGCACTATGCCACTCTGTGATTGAGCTACCTCAAGACCGAGAAAGTATTTGAGTCGTCCCAAATCTTTTGTTTGAAAGTGTTGAAACAAGTGCTCCTTTAACTGCAAAATTCCCTCATTATCATCACCTGTAATAACTATATCATCAACATAAACCACCAGATAAATACATCGACCAAAGGGCGTGTGACGATAGAAAACTGAATGATCAGCTTCACTCCGAGATAACCCAAATTTCTGTACAACTGTGCTGAACTTGTCAAACCAAGCTCGAGGGGATTGTTTCAACCCATAAAGGGACCGTTTTAACTCCCAAACTAGTCCAGACTCCCCCTGAGCAACAAAACCAGGTGGTTGCTCCATATAAATCTCCTCATCTAGATCACCATGAAGGAATGCATTCTTTATGTCTAGCTGATATAAAGGCCATCGCCCAATAGCGGCGATGGCTAGAAATAGACGAACAGATGCCATTTTGGCCACTGGAGAGAATGTTTCACTATAATTAAGACCATAAGTCTGAGTGTATCCTTTAGCAACAAGACGAGCTTTAAGTCGATCAATACTGCCATCAGAGCCTACCTTAACTGCATATACCCAACGACATCCAACAACCTTTTTGTCTTGGGGAAGTTGAACTAAGTCCCATGTATCACTGTGCTCAAGGGCAGTCATTTCATCAATCATAGCTTGCCTCCAACCAGAGTGGGAAAGAGCCTCATTAGCAGTGTTAGGAATTTGAACAGAGGACATAGAAGATACAAATGCATAATATGACGGAGACAAACGGTGAAAACTCAAGAAGTTATAAATAGGATGAGGATTACGAGTGGTACGACTACTTCTACGAATAGCAATAGGAGAATCACTTACAGACTTACCGGGAGTTGATGCAGGTGCAGTAGAGGAAGGTAGGTCCGTAGTAGGAAAAGTCATTGGGATAGGACATGATGTATAAGGATCCTCCGTGACTACCTCGGTTGTAGGAATGGCTGCCTTGGAACGTCGCTGGTAAGTGATGATTGGTTGTTGGGGAGGATCAAGCTGGTCATGATCTGGTAGAGAAACGATGGGTTCCTCATGATCAGGCTGAGTACTTGTAGGTACCTGTAAAGAAGACAAAGGGAGACCACCAAAGTATGGTACCGGTAAAGCCTCAGAGATTACTATAGGATCAATGGTTGAAGTGAAGTAAGGTGTGTCTTCGAAAAAGGTGACACTGGCAGAGATATACTGACGATGAGTGATAGGAGAATAACACCGGTACCCTTTTTGCAATCAAGAATAACCAAGAAAAACACATTTGATAGCACGAGGGGACAACTTGTCGCGCCCAGGAGATAGATCATGGACAAAACAAGTACAACCAAATACTCGAGGAGGAACTGTATACAAAGGAATTTGCCGGTCTAACACCTGAACAGGGACTTGATGATTGATAGCAGAGGAAGGCATACGATTAATCAAATAGCAAGCGGTTAGGACAGCATCTCCCCAAAATTGTAGTGGCACATGAGCATCCAACAACAATGTACGAGTAGTTTCAATAAGGTGACGATTTTTTCTTTCGGCTACTCCATTTTGTTGGAGGGTATGCGGACATGATGATTGATGCAAAACTCCATGAGATGACATAAACAATGAGAAGTCAGCAGAAAAATATTCTTTGGCATTATCACTATGTAAAACTTTGATTGTTTTGCCAAATTGATTATGAATCTCACTGCAGAAGGATTGAAATATGGGAAAGACTTCTGAACGTTCCTTCATTAAAAATAACCAAGTACATCGAGAAAAATCATCAATGAAAGTCACAAAATATTTAAACCCAGTTGGTGTAGAAACACAACTAGGACCCCAAACATCAGAATGAATAACAGAAAAACTAGATGTTGTTTGACTGTTGACCTTACTAGGAAAGGAAGAACGAACATGCTTGCCAAGTTGACATGACTCACAACTGAAAGACTTTAGATTTTCAAGACCTGGGACCATTTTTTTAAGTTTTAATAAACTGGGATGACCAAGATGGTGATGGAGAAGACTAGGAGATTCCACAGTAGCACATGCCATATGAGAGGTTGATTGGAGGTAATAAAGTCCTTGTGATTCATGTCCTATGCCAATTGTCTTTCCCGTCCCACGGTCCTGGATAACAAAAGAATCAGAATAAAAAGTTACGAAACACTTCAGAGATCTTGTAAGCTGACTCAAGGAAATTAAATTAAATGAACAACCAGGTATAAATAAAGTAGAATTTAATGACATGGATGCATTGGGTGAAACAACACCAGTACCTTGGACAGATACTTTGGAACCATCAGCTAAAGTTACAAAACGAGGACAAGTAGGTGAAGAAAGAGAAGAGAAGAGAGATTGATTACCAGCTACATGGTCAGAGGCACCTGAATCAAGGATCCAGGGTGTGGAATTATTACCCGTATGAGAAATACAAACTGTAGGATTACCCGAATGAGCAACAGTGGTAGTAGAGGATTGGGTTGGCTTTGCTGCTTTCAACTGAAGAAATTCCTGAAACTCCTTTTCTGTAAGAGAAAATGACTGTTCACCAGATCTGTTAAATCCCGTCCCTTCTTCTACACCAGGTTCAGACTGAGTGAGATTGACAGATTTATCAGGGAAACCATGTAGAGAGTAACATGTCTCCTGAGTGTGGCCTGATCGCTTACAGTATGTGCAGTGAAGATTGTTGTTGCGATTACCACGACCACCACGACCTCCCCGAACTCCTCGTCCACCACGACCTCCACGAAAGCCAGAGTTAGTGACTAAAGCGGAAGATGAAGTGTCAATTATGTTGGGACGCGGGTCTGAAGTAGTGGAATTGGGAACCCTCAAGAGACGAGTGGTAAGATAGTCCATGGTGGGTATTTCGTGACTAGTCAAAAGTTGATCTCGAATGTGATTGAAATCAGGATGCATAGCACGCAATACCAAGACTACATATAGATTTTCCAACTTTCCCAACAAGCCTTGACGGCTGTCAGCATATAAAAATATTTTTAGTTCCTCCACTGCTGCCTGTGCCTGAGCAACAAAACTTGTCATATCATGACTATTTTGGTGAAGAGAAGCCAATTTCTGGACTACATCATAGAGTCTTTGAATGTCATTAGCAAATAAGCTGCGAGCTTTATTCCAAAAAGTGACACATGTTTTACTTGAATATAAAATAATAGAAGAATAATATGTTGTGTATTGATCTGTGTCAGAGAGTTACAATATATAGAGACCCTAATGGGCTTAAGTGAAAGGCCCAAACCTAATCCTAATACAGTCAGAATATTTACGGATAAAACGGAATCCAATCATATCTAATCATATCTAATCATATCATATCTAATATTCTAACACTCCCCCTCAAGCTGGTGCGTATATATTATGAGCACCAAGCTTGTTACAAATGTATTCAACCCGAGGACCTCTAAGAGCTTTAGTGAAAACATCCGCTAGTTGATTAGAGGAGTTGACGAAAGCAGTCTTGATTTCTCCTGACTGAATCTTTTCTCGAATGAAGTGACAATCAATCTCTATATGTTTGGTCCTCTCATGAAAGACAGGATTAGAGGATATATGTAGCGCAGCTTGATTATCACAGATGAGTGTCATGGGTTGTTTCTGTTCACAAAGATGAAGCTCCTGAATCAACTGCTTTAACCAGACTAACTCACAGGTAGCATTTGCCATTGCACGATACTCAGCTTCTGCACTAGATCGAGCAACAACAGGTTGTTTCTTGCTCTTCCACGAAATTAAGTTTCCTCCAAAGAAGACACAATAGCCAGAAGTAGAGCGCCTGTCCGAGGGTGATCCTGCCCAATCAGCATCTGAATAACCACAAATTTCTGTATTTCCCTGATCTGAATACAACAAACCTTTTCCTGGTGCTCCTTTGATGTATCGGAGGATCCTCACAGCAGCATCCCAATGTGAATCACAAGGGGAATCAAGAAACTGACTAGCCGTACTAACAGCGAAAGAAATATCTGGCCTAGTCACAGTAAGATAGTTGAGCTTCCCAATTAGCCTCCGATAACGTCCAGGATCAGATAACGGCTCCCCCTGTCCGGGCAATAACTTGACATTAGGATCCATAGGTGTATCAACTGGTTTACTCCCCAACATACCAGTTTCTTCTAGGATATCCAGGGCATATTTCCTTTGACAGATAGAAATGCCCTGTCTAGATTGCGCCACCTCAATTCCCAAGAAGTAACGCAGCTTCCCAAGGTCCTTTGTTTGAAATGTACTAAACAAATGCTGTTTTAACTGACGAATTCCGTCTTGATCACTTCCGGTGAGAATAATGTCGTCAACATAGACTAACAAATAGATACACTTATCAGGAGATGTAATCCTATAAAACACAGAATGGTCAACTTTACTGCGGATTAAGCCAAACGCCTGAACAGCAGAACTGAAGCGACTGAACCATGCTCGAGGAGACTGCTTGAGACCATATAAGGATTTCCGAAGACGACACACCTTTCCAGACTCCCCCTGAGCAACAAAACCAGGTGGTTGCTCCATGTAAACTTCTTCTTGTAAATCACCATGAAGAAAGGCATTTTTGATGTCAAGTTGAAGGAGTGGCCAGTGACGAACAGCAGCAAGGGCAAGAAAGAGGCGGACTGACGCCATCTTAGCGACCGGAGAAAATGTATCGCTATAATCAAGGCCAAAGATTTGAGTAAAACCCTTGGCAACTAAACGTGCCTTGAGACGATCAATATGGCCATCAGGTCCAACTTTCACAGTAAAAACCCAGCGACAACCAACTATAGACTTCTCTGGAGGAGCAGAAACAAGGTCCCAAGTGCCATTGGAATGAAGTGCAGTCATCTCATCAAGCATTGCTTGGCGCCACCCTGGATGGGAAAGTGCTTCACCTGTGGTCTTAGGAATAGAAATAGAAGAAAGACTAGAAACAAAGGTGAAATGAGGTGAAGAAAGACGGTCATAACTCAAAAAGGTATAAAGAGGATAAGGGTTACGAGTAGTACGTGTACCTTTTCTTTGAGCAATGGGAAGAGTCTCTGATGAAGGATCCGGAGGGGAAGAAGCAACAGCAGTGGGCGATGAGTCAGCAAGAGTTGAGTCGACAGGAGGCACAGTTTTGCGACGCTGATAGGTGAGAAGTGGACGGTCCTCAGGTATAGAAGTAATAGGTTGCTCATCTGGAATAGAAGCACCTGCAGCTGGCAAAGACAAGTCAAGAAAAGGGACAGGAAGTACATGATCAACTTGTGACATCTGAGATGGGATAGAATTAAAGGGTTGTTGATCAAGAAAAGTGACATCAGCGGAAACTAAGTAACGCTTAAGGTCGGGAGAATAACAACGATAACCCTTTTGAAGACGAGAATAACCAAGAAAGATACACTGAAAGGCCTTGGATGTTAACTTATCCTTACCAGGAGTGAGATCATGAACAAAACAAGTACAACCAAAGACATGTGGAGTTAGAGGATAAAGAGGAACATCTGGAAGCAATAGATTATGAGGAATGTCATTGTGGAGCACAGATGAAGGCATGCGATTGATGAGAAAACAAGAGATGAGTACAGCATCTGCCCAGAAGTGAAGGGGAACCTGCATATGAATAAGAAGGGTACGGGCAGTTTCAATGAGATGTCTGTTTTTACGTTCAGCCACCCCATTTTGTTGTGGAGTGTGAGGACAAGTAGTTTGATGTAAAGTACCTTGTGTGGCCAAGAAATTAGAAAAATCAATAGAAACATATTCCTTAGCATTATCACTACGTAGAATACGAATAGAAACACCAAATTGAGTGTGGATCTCAGTAGAAAACTTTTTATAAATGGAAAATAGCTCGGAACGATTTTTCATTAAATAGGTCCAAGTGCAACGGGAAAAATCATCAATAAAGGTAACGAAATACCGAAAACCTAAGACAGACAAGGTATGACTTGGACCCCAGATATCTGAATGAACAAGAGAGAAAGGGGCATCAGCTCGTTTATTGACTCGACTGGCAAAAGAGGAGCGTGTATGCTTCCCTTGTTGACATGACACACAATCTAAAGACTGAAGACCGGACAAAAGAGGAACCATTTTCTGCAACTTTGAAAGACTTGGATGACCAAGGCGACTGTGGATAAGTTGTGGAGATTCTGTGAGAGAGCATGCTACTGAAGGACGAGGCACATCCAGATAATAAAGCCCCCGTGACTCACGACCCACTCCAATCATTTTCCCCGTACCCGGATCCTGCACAGAAACAGAATGGTTAGAGAAAGTAATGGTGCAAGCGAAGGAGTGGATCAACTTACTAATAGAAATTAAGTTATAAGGGATGCCAGGAATGTAATAGACAGATGTCAGGGCCAAGGTAGAGGTCGGACGAGCTTGTCCAATCCCACGAACTGGGGCTTTGGTTCCATCCGCAAGGGTAAAAGACGGTAAATGATCAGAATAAGTAAGAGATGTAAAGAGTTCCTTATTACCACAGAGATGATCGGTAGCACCGGAGTCAAATATCCAAGAGCCAAGTGATGTAGAATGAGAAACACGAGCAACAGGATTACCAGTATAAGGCTGAGACTGAGGAGAAGCCTTCCTGAGAGGGGTTTGGAGTGCAGCATAGTCCGAACCTGAACCAAATGATGCATTGTCTGACTGAGCTATATTTGCAACAATATAAGGAGAGTTAACCTCCGAGAGATCAGGAGATGCTGCTGCCATTTAAAGATAAAATATAAAAGCCGTAAACGAAGGCAAACGATATCCAATCAAGAAGAACCACGCGTCTAAGGTCAGACCCACAGAGAAACAATCACAGATCCAGAAAGGGGAGGAGAAGGCGAGCTTCTCTGTCCAAGACCGGCCGGAAAAAGCCGTTGGAATAGTGCTCACGCGCCGGCAGAAGGTGGCGCGTGAAGCCTACGCGCAGAGAAGACAGGTGGCGCGTGAAGGCGCGTGGGAGATGCGTTGCTGACCGGACCACCACAGACCTGGTCGCCGGGAAGAGAGGGTCCTGATCGCGTGAAGTTTGGTCGGAAAAGTCGCCGGAAAAAGTCTCCGGTTGCCTGAACAGTGATTCTGACGGCGAGCGGTGGTTCCGGTGGCCGTCGGAGGTGCTGACGCGTTTGGAAAAATCACTCAGAGGCTGTTTACAGCCCTAGAAGGCTTGCCGGAAGGACGCACGGCAAGAAAGAGGACTCCTAAGCAGTGGGCTTAGGTTTTAAAGCAAAAAACAAGGTTTCTAAGCGGAAGCGAGGGTTCCCAGAACGAAAGAGCTCTGATACCAACTTGAATATAAAATAATAGAAGAATAATATGTTGTGTATTGATCTGTGTCAGAGAGTTACAATATATAGAGACCCTAATGGGCTTAAGTGAAAGGCCCAAACCTAATCCTAATACAGTCAGAATACAGTCAGAATATTTACGGATAAGACGGAATCCAATCATATCTAATCATATCTAATCATATCATATCTAATATTCTAACTGTTTTAAAAGTGCGAAAATTAATTAAAATTGTGGGTTCCACAGATTGCCATAGCAAAGCACATAACTGATAGTCAAACCTTTCCTATTGACTTCGTTCTATTTGAGGAATATCAGAAATTGACTTTTCAAGATAGTCTGAGAGACCTTGACCAAGAAACCACAACTCAACAGAAGAGGACCAACCAATAGTTCTTACTATTTAACTTTTCAGATGTAATTGTTGGTGAACCTGAAAAAGCATAAGCAACTGGAGCATGACGTACCGGATTGGTAACTTCGGATGAAACAGGATCTTTAGGTGAGAGAGGAGTTTTGGGACCAGAAGAATCTTCATCATTTGAAGCCATATTTACTCCAATATAGCTAAAAGACAGAACCAAATCGCACAAAACAAGGCAGAAACACAGTAGTGGAACAGAAGTGGATTGAACAACAAACAATAAGAAGTGGATTTGGATAATACACTATTGAAACAAACCAGAATGGAGCAACTCAGTACTGGAACAGAAAGAGGAGACTGAGGCGAGCACAGCGAACGGAGACGAGCAGTGGAAGGCGGCGCGTGGCCTTCACGCGCTCGGAACTGGGCTGCGCGTGGGCTTCACGCGCTCGGACTGTGGCGGCGCGTGAGGAAGTTTCTGCCGGCGGGGAGCTCCAGATCGGGTCGTCGGAATTTTCTGGGTTGACTGGGAGTGTTTCCATCTTGATTCACAGTGGTTTTGAGGTATGTTGGTGAACCTGGGAGTGTTTAAGCTTTTGAATGGACTAAGTTGGTGAACCTGTACGTTGGTTCTGGTTCCTGAATGAACCTTGCTCTTGATACCATGAAGAAAGAATCATTAGAATAGCTTAGAGAACTCTCTGAAGCTCTATGGTATTTATAATCAATACACTCAGCAATAATGTACAGACACTTTAATAAAGAAAAGCATGGAGACCTATACTAACATGGAAATCCATGCTGGAATGGAAACCCATGCCTCAATTATACATAAAGCAAATAATGAAGATGAGGAATGGGTATTCTGACAAGGTGAAAGCACAACGAATGGTTTTATATCTAATATGTCCCCTCATACAATGCATAAGCCTATTTCTGCTGAAATTTAACTTATATTTTGAGGAATGGGGTCAGCAAGGATCAAACTCCTAATCATTTAGTCATAGAGGCTCTAATACCATATCTTAAACTATCTATCTCAATAGCCTAAGCTATTAGGTGAAAGCACACATGAATGGTTTTATATCCAACTGAACCAAAAACTTGAAACATGATATTTTCCCTTGCCCAAAGTTATAATAATCCATGATAGATATTAAGCATTTCTTAGGTATTTTCCTAATTCCACACGCATCATCTTCAATGATATGTATGATCAACTCTCTGTAAGCAGGCAGTTTGTTTTCCCCTGAAGGAAGATTCTTCCTGCATCATTGATTTGGCTTTTACTTTTTGGTCACTAGGTTCAGAATGCATCAGATCAGGTAGGAGATGCTGTTGCTTTAATCAAGGGAGGGGGAAGGAATCTGCGGAGGAAAGAAAGGAGGTCACGGATAGAGCAAATCAGAGCAAGCCTTGGCTTGTCAGATTCACAGAGAACACCATTGGTAATTTGTTAATATTTATTAAAGACACTTTAGAGCGTAGAATATAGATTGAAGCTAGTAGATATATAAAATTTTAAATTTTTTGTTGCATATGAGCTCTACTATCTTTGTTGATTGTGTATGGTTGTCTTTTTGCCTGCAAAAGTATCTCTGGGCTTCAATTAGTCTTTTTCTTCACCTCACTGCTTTCTTAATTGATTTCTTTTTGCTTGTAAAGCCAGGAGAGTCGTTGAGGGATTTCTATAAGCGAACAAATTTGTATTGGCAAATGGCAGCCCATGAACATACTCAACACACTGGAAAAGTAGGTTCTCTCATCTCTTTCTTTTATTATATTCTCATATAATTTCCCTTGTAAAATAATGTGATCTTTAGTAGTTTGACTGTCTCCCGCTTTCCTATAAATATATATATTTATATTTTTCTTACAAATTATCTTTTGTCGAGATATCAATATTTCTGCTAAATCTTTCTTCTGCTTGTTATATATTCAGGAGGAACAGAGAGACTTCAGTTGGTCTTCCTGTTTTCCTCTGTTCAAATTGGCCCAGTCCTTGTTCAAAAAATTGCAATATGTTGGTCTGATCTGCTTACAAATAACATTTGATTTAATTCTTAAATTGATTATTTTTTCTTATTTTGTATGTCTATGCATTTGTTGACCTGATTATGTGGCAATGACTGGTAATTTAATATATGTTGCTCAAATTTAGTTGAAGTGTTGAACTTTCATATCACCATGAAATGTGCCAGTAAAATTGCTTCCATTTTCTTTTGTTTTCCACTAAGATCAAGTTTCAGCTGCCTCGTAAATGTGGTAAAGTTTTGGAAATTCCTTTAAAAAAGAACAATATTTTGGAGCTAAGATTTGCCTAGGAGGTTCCAGGCAACTGTTCAGTTTGTTAATCATTTCGTATTAGCAATCAACTTATGCGTGCAGTACAAAACCTATTATTGATTACATTTGGGTTTTAGCTGATTTTACTTTGTTGATTTATGCCATTAGTTATGCATGGTAACAATTTTGATAATGCTACTATTACTTATTTGTCAATTTTGGATCCAAGAACTCATTTCGTAATATTGTCAATTATGGGAATGAATATTAAACATCTTAGAAAGAGGAAAAACAACCACTAGAAAGACTAAGGGAGTGATTGTTCAAGGGGGTGGAAATTTTGTTCGAAATTTGCATTTCGTCAATTTTTACCTTCTCGAACAAGCACGCCCTAAAATGGTATTTTACCTGTTTGAAATGAAACATAATGAATAGAATAAAATCAATTTTTTTATTCATCTCTAGCTCTATTTTCAGTTCCTCTTCCTATTTCTTTTTTCTATGCACTGATACATGTGTTCATATAGAGTTATACGCTAATGAACCCCTCATGTCTTTGTGGCAAAATTCCTTTGGGTCATAGGAACTTCGCAAGGATGGTTTTGATCTTGCTGAAGCTCGGTATAGGGAGCTTAAACCTATTCTTGACGAGGTAATATATATTTTTTTTTTTGCACACATTTGTAGACGAGTACATCAAATTTATGCCTAAAAGCCATTTGCACCATCACTATTTTCTTTTTCTTTTTCTCTTCCGTAGACTATATTCTTTAAGTTGTTAAGTTCTTTTCTTTGGACACTGCAGCTGGCTCTATTAGAAGCTGAGCAGAAAGCTGAAGAGGATGAGGGGCCTGAAACTAGTGCAAAGAAAAGAGGCAAGAAGAAAACTAGAAATTGATAATTTATTTAGTACGAGGCTTGGGTGCCATCGAGAATGTAATTTGCAATTTTGGCCGAGTTTGATGTCATTATATGGGGAGGTTATGCTAAGAGTTTTATGCCGTTAATGTGCACGTATGATCATGTTACATGTAATCATTGGAAAAATGCATACACAAAAAATCACTGCTACGCTCTCAAAAACAAAAACAAAAATTCACAGCTACGCCACACAAATTTCCTCCCAAAATGTGTAGAAGAATTATTTCAATCTAAAACCAAGTGAAATTTACATTAATGCTTTTATATTAAAAAAAGTTAATATATCCTCTCGTATAAGAGTCTGTTGGACAAATCATTCAATAATATACAAATTTAAGAAATGATAATTATTTAATAATAAAATAGAGGTGGTAAAGATTAAATTCATAATCATTTTATCAAAGAGGCTTTGATATTATATAAAAAAATATTTCAATCCAAAAATTTAAGTTATAAGATCATATTAATGGTTTTATATTATATTTTAAAAAAAAATACAAAATTTGCTATTTCATATTATATATTTAAAAAAATACAAAATACGCTATAGAAAAGAAGAGAGTTTAATTAGTTTGTACGGCGCCAAATTTATGTGAGAGTACTTAATTCAGTTGTCCAACTGCTTTTAACATCCGTGACACATTGCGCTTGTTCTCCATGTATATCGAATACATGTCTACACTTGAATTTTAACTTGAGTATTGGCTGTTGTATATTTCTGTGTTTATCATCAAATCATGATTGGTACTGACCCTTGATTTTGAGAATTAATGTAATGATAAAAAATTTATTGGTTGATTTATCGATGCTCAAAGAAGTATATTGAAGATGAGAATGTGTTGGTGTGTGTATATCTCTGATGATCATTACTATTTATCACAAAATATTACCTCAAGTACTGGTTCTCAAATGTAGGAACAGTTTGTGTTGCCAAGTTCATGATGACACGATCTCTCCACTTAGCATTTATTCATGTGAATGTGACCAATAGCATGGGTAGTATGAAGAGGAACGAAACCTGAAGCACGTAAAAAGAAGAGCCTAGTAGTACAAGCCCTTATTTTCTGCAACATAATCGTATTTCTTAATCATTCTCAAGTGCTGCCAAAATTTAAAGCTCTTTGAAAAAATTCTTAAGGCTTACAGAGTATCTCAAAAGAAGAACCCACCGCAGTCTTTACACTCTCCAAGGGTCAAGATCATAAACAAATATTATACAGGTATCTATTATATGTACTAGAATAGCTTCAATCCCTTCGCGCATGCAAGGGTTATAGTTTTATATAACGCCTTTGAGCTACAAAGCTGCCTTACAAAACAAAGATAATAATCCAAAACGGGTATTTTTGGTATCAGCGGCACGCGTGGCTATGTTCTGCCTCTATTAGTGGCCAGAAGCCAAGGTCCCAAGTTAGAACAAAATTAAAGGCAAAAATTAGCTTACACATTCTTGAAACTTTATCTGCAGAAGTGGAATCTCACAAGTAACGAGAAAGAGGGACAACTTTTGAACATAATATAATCAATCATAAGGGGTATCTTAAAACTGATAATAAAGAGTGGCATCTACCTGTTACAAACTCGAAATTGTGAATGGGAATAAATTTATTTATGAAGGGCACTAACTTTGATTTTTTGCTTTTTAATTGTTTATGTAATTTGGAGAATTCAAAACCCTGTATTGCATGTGTAAAGAACCTTGGGATACAACACCCCAAAAGCTAGCTTAAAGGGTAGTAGTGTCCAAGGCCTTATGAAGGCCACATTAGTTGCCCACATAATCAATGTGAGACTATATATCTCAACACGCCCCCTCACGCAAGAGCCCTTTGGGCTAGAAGCGTGGAATTGCACAGGCCTAATTTTTGGTTTACCTTTTGTGCTTTTTGTTTTTAATTTTTAATTCCACTTGAAAGTGGGGGGTCGTGAGAATCGCTCTGATACCATGTAAAGAACCTTGGGATACAACACTCCAAAAGCTAGCTTAAAGGGTAGGAGTGCCCAATGTTGGAAATCGACAATCACACAGAATCGAGAAAACAGAAAAAGAGATAAGAGTAGAGAGATTGACACGATGATTTACCCTGGTTCACCCAATATAGGCTACGTCCAGCTTGTCTGTATTATATTCACCTCACCGCCACTCGTTACAAATCTCTCGGTTTACAAGGCAAATATAAATAGGCTTACAAGAAACCCTAACAGCAGCTATTCATGGGCCCAAGCCCAAACTGCTAAGAAAATTACAATAGAAACAGAGGCCTAAACATTACCTAGCCTCTACGGGCCAGGGGGCGCTGCCCCCCGGACCCCCGCCCGCTCACCTGGGAGCGGGACCCCAGTTGCCTTTCTGCTGACCCCGACAATTAGGGCCAACATCATCATGTGAAGTATGAGCCATACCCAACATTCTCCCACTTGGTGAATGCTTCACATGTTTCTTCAATCTCAAAGCATCTGTACACCATTCAAACTTCTCCGAAGTCACTGCCTTGGTCAGAAAATCAGCATTGTTGACCTTTGTGTCAACCTTCTCCAGCAATACAACCTTGTCTTCAATCTTCTCTCTGATGAAGTGGTACTGTATGCCGATATGCTTGGTCCTCGCATGGAAACCTGGGTTCTTAGCCAAGAAAATGGCACTCTGACTGTCACACCCAACGATCATCTCTCCTTGTGCAAAGCCAAGCTCTTTGCACAACCTCCGTAACCAACACCCAAGGCCTTATAAATGCCACATTAGTTGCCTTTCTGCTGACCCCGACAATTAGGGCCAACATCATCATGTGAAGTATGAGCCATACCCAACACCCAAGGCCTTATAAATGCCACATTAGTTGCCCACATAATCAATGTGGGACTATATATCTCAACAGCATGTAAGGCGTATGTAGTTCACTTTTTTACAATGATTAACCACTCTGGGTACTAACTTTCAATTTAAATTGTAGCTAAGATAGATAATAAATTATGGGGGAAATGTTTCTGCAAGTAATGCAGAGAAGTTATCTGCATTTATTCCCAAAACGACATTATTTTAGTATTAAAATCTTAAAAAATTATAAATAAAAAGACTATTATAATCCGAAAATAAATTAAAATTATAAAAACATCATGATTTCCGTCTCAAAATGACGTCGTATTGACTTAGTGCAGATAACTGCAGAAAAAGCGAACCCATAAATTATATGAACCATGATTTACGAGGAAAAGAAAAAGAGATAGAGAATTGCCTTATATAATTCAGAATTAAATGTTTGATTGAGAAAAATAAAAAACGATTTTAATGATTTTTTCTTTCTTTCCCTTAAACAATTTTTACGACTTTCGAATGGGCATAATGGCTGAATACCCAACCAATTTTTAATGCCTTTAAGCACAGTTTTTATTTTTTTGGTTTCATGCGCGGTTGCATATTGGTAAAGTACTTTATGTTGCTGGACGCAGGATACCCGCCTGTACTCAAGGCATTTTCCCCGTCTACTCCTCTTCCTCTAAGTTCTGTTTCCTCTTCGATTCTTGGGAACAGTGATTATTTTGTCATGCCTGGCAAAAAAATTTACCAGACTGTCACGTTAACAGTAAATTTTGCCAAAATGACACGTGGCATATATCGCTAACTGTGTAGCGAAATATGTTTGCATATAATTCGCTATACTGTGTAGCGAAATATGTCATGTCAGACTACACAGTCAGCAAAAATGACACGTGTCAAGCAGGCAGAATTCAAGCATCATTCGCTACACAGTGTAGCGAATCTCTACCTGCTTGACACGTGTCATTTTTGCTGACTGTGCAGCCTGACATGACATATTTCGCTACACAGTGTAACGAATTATATGCAAACATATTTCGCTACACAGTGTAGCGAAATATGCTGCGTGTCATTTTGACAAAATTTACTGTTGGTGTGGCAGTCTGATAAATTTTTTTGCCAAGTGTGACAAAATGGTCACTCTCCCCGATTCTTGATCATACTCTTGTCATTTAACATGTACGTTGCCTCATCTATGTATTTATATTTTAGAGATTAATGTTTCTCATATTATAGGAGATAAATTTATCTCTCATATACACATAAAAAGTGTACGAAACTCGTGTGAGAAGAAAAGAAAAGAAAAACATATGGGCCACATATTTTTATATAGGTTTATCTCCTACATACATAAAACTGATAAAAGTGTGTGGGGCTCATGTGAAAAGAAAAAATAAATCTCACAAACTTATGTCTAGTAAATAAATTTATCTCCTCCAATATAAGAAGTATTAAATCTTATATTTATATATTATTATATGTTAGAGTCATAGGAAAAAATGGAGAACTTCATATCCAAACCTGGATTGGTAGGATCCGTTAGGATTTTGGACATACGTTGATATCTAAAAAATGAGTTGATTTAAAAAAAATGTTTAATTTCTGGCGTGAAAACTTTTAAAATAGTCGTTTCATTTGATGTTTTGTGATAGACTTTTTTCTTTTTTTTAGTATCGCTTTTGTGATAGACTTTGGCTCTGTTTATATTAAACTCTCCAAAATGCAAAGGCATAGTTTATGGGAAGAAAAAATTAATTCAGTCCAATTCAATTCCCTTGGGAATATGTCTCTTATATTCACAGTCAGACAGAATTTTGTTGAGCTTTTCAGGTTGGGGGAAATCTCAAATAAGCATGCACTAATTCGGTAATAATTTTAATCTCCACTCTTTAATAGATATTTGAAATTTAAGAATTGATTTTTAATAAACTTAATTGATTGACTAATTAAGATTTTGTACTGAGAAAATATTTTTGCTTTTATAACAGAATTTTTTTTCAAATACACTTACATAAAAGTGAGTGAGCCCCATAATTTTTTTTTTCAAGTACACTTTTTATGGAAGTATGATAGAAAAAAATTCTGGAGCAAAAACAAAAACATTAAAACCTTAACATATATACACGTATTTACTTAAAAATAGATTTTATTCTCCTAAGAAATTAGCCTAATAATCTTTTACTTACTTGAAAAAACATCAAATCCTTTTAAAGTATTAAATGATTTAACTTTTTCATTTAACAAATTTTATTTGGGGTAATTAATTTTGTGGGGCTAAGTAATTATAAATTATATGCTATTTTATATATATATCAAATCAAACAAGTTGACCAAAAGTTTGAACTTGAAGGACTGACTGCATCATCTATTCATCAAATCCATGCTTTTATGATATCGTAATAATTACTTAAATCATAAAAAAATTAAAGACAGTGGTGTCTAGTAATTTTGTACAGTATTTTTTATAACTTAAGCATATATGATTTGTAGAAGTATGGAAATATATAATATCATATTCACTGTAACATAAGGACAAGTTCCATTAAAAAAAAAAAAAAAGGAAAGATAGTAATCAATTTCGTAGCTGAATAAGCATGAAAATTGTCAAATAGATCAGGGACGTCAAAAAAAGAAAGATAATAACGACGTAATTGGGTTAGCATAATAATATGAAGGCAAAAACAAACAATAAAGGAAATTAACATTAACAAAAAGGTTTTATTAATTTTAATTATTTTCTTATATTTTATTCGACAATATATAAATACAAAAAGCAAATAAAAGTTTGCAGTTTGTTTATGGATTTAGTGTATGTCCTTTTAAAGAATACAAGATTATGTTTTTTTAGTAATTATAATTATATATTATGTGTAGTATATAGTTAACGTTATAATATCAAACTATTTGTTGATGTTTGAAAAAATATATAACTTTAATATTATAACTATGTAATATTCGTAACGTATAGTTTTAACCAAACTTTTTCCGTTTATATATAAATATATATATATATATATATATATATATATATATATATGAGTTTTATAAGAGTTATGTTGTAGGAAAAGTGATTGTGTTATGTTATAGAGATTCGTTTTGCGTGCCGAAGTTTTTTTTTTTTTTTTTGCTGCGGGCCCCACAAAATGTTGTGTGTAGAAAATTTTGTGTGATTATATTAAATGATAGATGATAAACCCTATATATATATATATATATATATATATATATATATATATATATATAAAACTACAAAAAAAAATAGCCAGGTAAGCAATGCATCATCAACCACTTTCAAAGTTGCACTGTTGTTCTTCATACATATATATAACTCCTATTTCCGTTCCGTTCCATACCATTCCATACGTTAACATCACTATATTCACTTCTTCATGATTCCCACTTCTGCCTTCTCCACATAAAAAAAAAAAAAACAATCTTGTATGGATTCTTTGTTCCCCTTTACTACATAATCATCATATCATAAACTTACAAGCGTTATACCAAGCTACCTATTCGATTCTCTCACTACACTCCAAAACACACACACACAGAGAGAGAGAAAAGATGGGAAGAGATTTGTGTGGAATGGAAGGTGGGTTTGTTTCAAGGTTGAAAAACTCATGGACCAAAATGGAGAAAGCCTTAAACGATGCAGTTTCAAAGAGCTTTGTTGGAAGATACTTCAAATTAGAAGCAAGGAAAACCTCCTTCACAACAGAACTACGTGCTGCCACTGCCACTTTTCTCACCATGGCTTACATCATCACTGTCAACGCCACCATCCTCACCGCCTCCGGAGGAACCTGCTCCGCCGCAGACTGCTCTGCTCCGGCGGGTCCAGACTGTGTGCTGAAGCCTAATGCTGGATATGAAAGTTGTCTTGCAAAGACAAAGAATGACTTGGTTGTAGCCACTGCTGTAACAGCCACGGTTTCATCCGTGGCTATGGGACTCTTAGCCAACCTTCCTTTAGGGTTGGCTCCAGGTATGGGACCCAATGCTTATTTAGCTTTTAACTTGGTTGGTTATCATGGAAGTGGGTCACTCTCATTCCAAACTGCACTTGCTGTGGTTTGTGTTGAAGGATGTGCTTTTCTTTTAGCTTCTGCTTTTGGCTTAAGGGGAAAGCTTGCTAAGCTCATACCTCATTCAGTTAGGCTTGCTTCTGCTGCTGGGATTGGGCTTTTCATTGCCTTTGTGGGCTTGCAAGCTAACCAGGGTGTTGGGCTTATTGGGCCTGATCCTTCCAATCTTGTCACCATCATGGCCTGCAAAAGCACTGACCCAGAAACTGGTGCATGCTTGGGTGGAAAATTGCAAAACCCAAAGTTCTGGCTTGGCCTTGTTGGTTTCCTTATTACAAGTTATGGATTAATGAAGAATGTCAAGGGTAGCATGATTTATGGCATTGTTTTTGTAACTCTTGTGTCTTGGTTTAGGCACACAGAGGTGACTTATTTCCCTGATACCCAACTTGGTGATGCAAATTACAACTATTTCAAGAAAGTGGTTGATTTTCACAAGATTAAATCCACTGCTGGGGTTCTTAGGTTCAGTGATTTTAACAGGAGAGAAGTTTGGGAGGCCTTGGCTACATTGTTCTATGTTGATGTGCTAGCCATAACTGGCACCATGTACACCATGGCAGAGATAGGTGGTTTTGTTGATGAAAAAGGGAATTTTGAAGGTGAATACATGGCTTACATGGTTGATGCAGCTGGCACCATTGTGGGTTCTGCTTTGGGTGTTACAACAACAGCAACATTTGTAGAATCATCAGCTGGGATGAGAGAGGGTGGTAGAACAGGATTAACGGCTGTGATCATTGGGTTATTCTTCTTTTTCTCATTGTTTTTCACTCCCTTATTGGCTAGTGTTCCTCCATGGGCTATAGGACCTTCACTAGTGCTTGTTGGGGTAATGATGATGAAGGTTGTGAAGGACATAGATTGGACCAACATAAAGGATGCAGTACCTGCTTTTGCTATAATGCTACTCATGCCTCTCACTTATTCCATAGCAAATGGGATTATTGGTGGGATTGGTCTCTACATTGCTCTTAGCCTCTTTGACTATGGTGCTAGCACCATAAATTGGTTAAGGAAGATGAGGAGAATGGTGATCAAGGAACAAAACCAAGTGTCTGCTACAGCAGGTGTTGAGTCAACAGTGGAAATGATATGAGATATTGTTGTGGAGTAATTAGAATTTTGGTTATCATTTATGAACTTATGGTATTAGTTTTAGAACTCCTTGTTTATAGATTTTAGATGCTATTTTATAGGTCGCTAGTTCAGAGACCTATATAATAGCATCTGTCGTCATCGTATATTTATTTTATTAGCATGATAGCAGCCTCCTGAGTTGGGAGGGTGGTTTGTATTTATTTAAGTTGGAGCATAAAAAAATTAACGATGGATTTCCGTCAATCTAACGATTATAATTTATTAGAATTAATAATTAAATAATAAATGTGATCCAATAAATTATAACCGTTAAATTGACAAAAATTAACGATTAAGATTTGGTAGTAACAAGTAGTAAAAAAAAAGTATAAGTATAACCTCTCTCTTATTTAATTATGTTATTAAAAAGTTTGGCATCTCAATTAATCAGTATTAAATCAAAGTATTTTAATGATTAAAAAAATTGCATAAAAGTGTTATAAAAATCATTTAACACCCTCAATGAATGACAATTAAATCTTTTTTAGCATATTATAGTATATTGATGGGCAATATATGCTGTCAATTTACATTTTGTTTTTTTTATTAAAACAAATAAAAAATAACAAGTATTTAAAATGAATTATGACTATATAATAGGAAGTTAAGGAGAGTGTAACAATTATAATTAAAAAAAAAATTACAACTTTATTCCTTTTATGTTTACCATCAAATCTTTAAATATATAATAGAATAAATTTTAAAATTCAATTTTTGAATCATAAATGAATAACTAATAACAATTTTAGAAAAACAAATTAGAGACCAAATCAAAAAAATAATACTAATATCCTTTATAACAACTTAGAACCATAGATATATTTGATCAGAAAGTCATAAACTCAGTCATGGTACAAGATCATACACTATCTCCTTTATAAAAACAATATTTATTAACTTACTCTTTGGCCACAGTCATGGTCATGGCATAAGACCACGTACTGTAAGGTTTGAAATCTTTTGTACCCGATGCATTCTTCTCATCCAAATAAAGACTAATAAAATTGAGAATTTGAATCCATATTACAATCATCTCTATTCAATGGCAGACTAGCACTACAAGGAAAATTGTGAATGACGTTAATCAAGGATCCTTAATCGGATCCTTGATTTGAGAGGATTTGATGCCGATGGAAATAATGCAGCTAGTTCAATCAGAAACCAGAAATCCATAAACGTTATTTACTGATTGATTCAACTACATTGAAACAAAACAAAATAATATTAATGAGATTTAAGAATAGAAACTCAGGTTTTCATTCATACGAAGCTATTGTAGCATCCGAGTCTAGAATGTAAACTAGTATTTTCTACTTGTGCACATGATGGTGTACTTACACCAAAAGAAAACCCAAACATTGCACATGCCTCTACTTACATTACTTGTGGACTATATCTACGGCAACGATATGTTCAGACTCGTTCTCAACCCCAAAAATACACATATCTTCTGGTTGAATATTATTTGCTTTGCAAAAATGTAACCATCCTTTTGTCAGTATTTTGAACAATGGTTGTTCATGGTAAAGGACCGGCCACAATCTCCTCAGTGGATCACGAAGGAACACCACCATCCTGTCTATTTGTACTCTTCCCCTGCGAGACAAAGGCAAGCGTGCTGGCAATTTCTGCAGTAAATACAAGTTCAAATGGTCAAAAACCCAAATAGAAGAATGAGCAACAGCATATAAAAACGGGTGTCCCACAAAAAGTGATAAACTTAATGAGAAGTAAAATTTGGCATTCTGTCATTTGGGAAATTACAAGCATTCAAAAAACAAATTGTCTCTAGGCAAGTGTGTAGCTATCCACAAAGGAAACTCATATTTCTTCCTATCTTGAGAAACTGTAACCATAATCTCAGCTCCCACAGTCCTAGTTTGTTAGGCAAAATCAATTTATAGCATAAACTATATAACAATGCATAAACACAAGCTCAAACGGGGCTTGTTAATATCGTACAAGACAATCACTGTCAGCCGGCACCACACAAGAGAAAGTGGTTGCTGTTTTGAAGTGACTCCCATTATCTTGATTAAACGTGTGAGAACTGGGATCGCACTCTTCCTTTATAACCTTTGGCAACCCTCCTACAATCGCACGAAAGATTTATCCATGAGACAGAATCTGGTAATGTACATAAAATGAGACAGAGACGTGCATGACAAACAAATAATGAGATCGAAATTGAGTAAGTGTTGTATGTGTGTGTGTGCTGGGGGGGATTCAACACCTGTTGCTCCCAATTCATCCTTGTTATTGTACACATCGGAAGTCACAAGCTCTTTCTTAATCTTTTTAGATAGTTCACCTGTAATCATAATAGTTAATTGATTAATTCTGGTAAATCAAGGAGCTCCTTTGAGAAAATACATATAAACTGGAACCTGTTAATTTACATTACTGCAAACAAGAGCAGGAACTCAAATAATGAGATTTAAAGTGAGTAACAAATTTCAAACAGAAGTGGTGGAAAAGAAAATACCTTTTGCAATCAATTTATCCTTGAAACTACACAATGTGGGAGTCATTTCCACAGGCACTTTCTTCATTTCACCTGTAATCATAATAATTGATTGATTGATTCAGGTATATGTATATCAAGGGGGCTCCTCCGAGAAAATATATATAAACTGAGAAAACACATCATTGTGAATATGAGCACCTAAGTGATTTGAGATCCCATCGAACATCTGTTTAGTGTTTTGAAAACCACCAATATGCAAAGCATGTTTCTTTTTTGATATCGCTGCCTGTTCACTTTCTGGAAATGAACCAATAAAAATAAAAAATAAAAAACCAAAGTAGGAAATCATTACACATATTACAAGAAATAAACCTAGAAGCCTGAATTGTACACACAAAAAAAACCTAGAAGCCTGAAGCCCTATAAATGTGTGAAACAAACTAAGTTAGCTGTAGAGTGTTTATCTGATCGCTTAACAAATTAAAAAGTCACTGGAAATGAAAACAAAGCTACTCTGTTAACTGTAGTACCTAAGCCCTCGGCAAAATGGCACTCCTGAACTTTCCTCTTGGACATAATGGATTTGTTCTCTCTGTTTTCATCAGGTTTTAAGGTAGAAGACTTGTCATATGTGCTTTTATCTGTCTCTCCAAGAGAATTATTTCTTCCAGAAATTTCAAATTCAGATGCATCTGAGGTACCTCCTGTACCCAATACCCCTTCAAAGATAGGATCTTTATTATTACATTTGGTTGCATCATTTTGATATATATGGGATCCATTAACTACATGAGAACCAGTTGTAATTTTCACAGTCCCATCAACACCACAGGTATGGTCATCTCTTTTTTTGTCTTCAAATTCTCTGTTTGTCATGTGACTTGGGTCTTCAAAGTGTTCTGATATGCGCACAGATTGGGCCCTTCCATTATTACCATCATATTTCGAAATATTCTCTCTGTTATTTCTTGTTCCTCCTATATCATCCTCCCCCTTGTGCTGGCTTTTCATTTTTGGCACATCCTGCTTGGAGAAAACTGAGGAATTTGGGTCTTGTCTAACAAACTTCCCACCTTTGTCCCTACTTCGTTTCTTCTGATTTCTTTTTGTAGAAAAATCAAGCCTTTCACACCCAGAATTATCATAGATCTTGACATCAAAGTGCAATTCATTAATATAATTGAATACCAGAAAATATCCAATTTTAAGGCCATGATCCACTGAAAAAACATTCCATCCTTCCCCAAAAGCAAAAGAACCATCAACATTTGATACCGTAACATTCCATTGTTGCCCACTTGAATCCTTGAGAATGATTTTCTTATTAACCAAGGGTGATACAGTAGAACTAAACTTCGGAGGTATATACTGCAGTTTCAAAATAAGTTCACAAATATAAAAAAGATCAAAACCAATGGTCAATATATAAAGATAAATTCACTTGTATATTGTTACAGAATCAGAAATTATTAATTAAAAATTAGCATTAACTGTTAAACTAACACCAAAACTAAAATGAGTATCTCATTGATACCCAAATAAAATAAAATAAAAATAAAGTATTTCACATATTATAAGTGGTTATTATCATACCAAAACTCTGAAATAGTCGTCATCAGCCATGACCTTGAAGAAAGAGGTAGGAGAGGGTTTCGCTGTTCCGTGAAACAATAGACAGTTCTGTGTGCACGTCGCTTGTACATTGCGACCCATCTCTTCTCAGTTAATGATCCAAATTCTGTATTTGACAACACAGAAATGTTTTAAGCGATAAACGGAAAAAAACCCCAACTTTTATCGGTTAAAAAAAATCAAAGCATGCGACCAAAGACTGTGTCGTCTGTGACCCTATGACGCCTTTGGTTCTCTGTTGGTCTGACCATGATTTTGGGACGGTACGTGTTTCCTACTTTTGTATATTAGGAGAAGGGGTGTTAACGGGCCGGACCGAGCCGAGCTTTGATCTTAACGGGTCAAGTCTGTATTTAAACGTGTCCGACTGGCCTTAGCCTGTTACCGGTTACGAATATAATATTGGCCTGTGGCCTGGTTTATTTACAAAAAATAAAAGCCTCTGTGAAGCCTGTTTTAGCCTTTTAACATGTTAAAGAATAAAAATAATATAACAGAATTCCACAAAAAATCAATTTCCAGATAGAAACCTTAGCTTCCAATTTGCAGCAATAATTTACAAAGTCTACAATAAATAAAAAAATTAAAGTGAGAGAAGGTAGATAACATATTATCTTAGCCCATTATAAAAAAAGTGCCAACAAAAATAATAAAAAAAAAATTGACACAAACGAGCAGTGCACAGTGGAACGAATGAGTTTTTGTGGGTTTGTTTGTGTGAAGGAGGATGAAGGATAATATAGAACAGCACTAGTAATTCCATAAATATACATAAATTCAATATATATTCAAATAGCATAATATTGAACAAAATCATTCAAAAAGTCTATTAAACCAATAAAATAGGGTGAAATAAATTGATGAGAGAAAGTTATTACAAGTAGTATAAAAAGCATAAATAAATATTTATATACTAGGCTAGCCTGGGAGGCCCTAAGGCCGAGCTTCTGAATTAGAGCCTGAGGCCTTTTTATTAAACGAGCTTTTATACAAGTCCAAGACTGATTCCAACACGAGCTTTTATTTACCATGGATCAGTGTTTGTACCCTTTTTTTTTAATATAGTGTTTATATTTTAAAAGATATATAATTATGTCATTTTATTTAAAAGTATTATATTTTATATTAGAGTAAATATCCTTTTTGCCTCAGCAAATTTCACGATGCTCGTTTTAGTCCCTAGCAAATAAAAAGGTCCATTGTAGTCCCTAAGGAATTCAAAATGGACCCTTTTAGTTGAAATCGTGATCCTTCACAAATTCAAAAAAGACCCATATTAGTCCCTAAAAGGACTAAAATGGGTCCATTTTGAATTTCTTAGGGACCACGATGAGCCTTTTTATTTGCTAGGGACTAAAGCAGGCATCGTGAAATTTGCTGAGGACCAAAAAGGGTATTTACTCTTTATATTAAAAGAAACAAAAATTATGGTGAGAAAAAATATAATTTTTTTAAATTTAAATATTAAATGAAAATGTTAATTTTAACTAAAATGACTATCCTTTAAAAGGATAAATATTTTTTCCTTACCAATATTATTTAAAAATAATAATAATAATTTTACTCAAATAAATTAAATTAAACTCTCAAAAAGACTTTCATTTTTTTTTAAATTATCACTTTACCCCTTTCTTAAATTATATATCAATTTTATTTTATTTCCAAAATTATATATCAATATGCTCTTGTTTGACTATTGTTGACCGATAATAACTAGTTTAGTTACTTCAATAACTGTTGGCAAAGGCTTATAAGAGAGGAAATCTTTTTATTCCATTTTTTATCATTTTCTCCCACTTATTTTTCATCTTTCTTCCAACCCAATTATTAACTTTCACCCCATTATTTCTAGGGAAAATATTTTCTCATGTTGCATGAGAATTCAATTCTCATGTCTGTGACCCTTCGATTTGCATGCAAAACTTTTCTTTTCTTTTTATCTTTTTAATAAATGTGGAGTCCACTACTAGTCGAGTCATAATATGATAATTCAATTCTCATGGAATATGAGAAAATCAAACCCCTTATTTCTAAGCTTATATCATTATCGAATCATTGTCATTACCCTTAAATCTTTGAAATTTTATGCAAAAATTTGAACTAATCTCTAAATTCTAATATGTTGCAAAGAAAAACTCAAGTTCCCAAATATATATTGCAATTGTCTACTACAATAGTAGGCACTTTCAAGGTCTTAATGGTCAAAATTTTGAAGGGCAAGTAAAAGCAATGCAAATCAAATGCAACACTACATACAACCATCTCAAGAGGATAATTCAGCAAAAATTGGGGCTCCAAGGTAATCAATGTGTTTCTCGCTTGATAGCTAGATATTAGACTTCTAATAAGTGCTACATTGGTAATGATATCAATGCCGATGAGGATGTGAATCGTATGATCGATGCATATCTTGGCAAGAATGGGCAAATTTTTATTCAGATATATGTTGTTGTTGATTCATATATAAGGCTCATTTAATATAAAGCCCAATAAGAGACAATAAAAATAAAGATAACAATATAATCAAAGGAGAGTATCAATTCAAGATACTAATCCTAATACGACATCATCAAATTTGGGCTTGGGCTTATAGAAGATGCACAAAATGTCCAAAATTCACAGGTAAATAATAAGAGGTAAAGCCTACATGTATGATTATTCTCTTTTTATTTACTGTTATGTTGTCATTGTGCTCCCACATCAGTTATTATTTGTGCACAATGATCTGATATACTCAAGCACCTAGATCCAAGATAAACTCACTAATCTTTTTGGCTAGACATATATATACTCAAGATAGAACATACGCTGAAGTTGACTATGATCAGCCATATATTTTTACTCGTTTTTTAGATCAAATAAATATAATAATATTTTTTTTTAATATAATGGAAATGAAAAACGAGAATTACAATCTGTAGAGCCTTGGGCAAGAAGTGCCCATGGAATCTCTACCTAAGAAAATCATACAACCAACCGGAGGTTCGGTGAATAAGTGAACATCCCAATCACCAAAATGATGGGCATAAGAGTCTAACCAATCCGCTAGCATGTTACCCTCTCTAAAAGTATGAGTTACAACAACATTCCAATCATCTTGCAAGAGGTTTTGAATTCTACTAACAGTGCCAGCAAAGGGGTGTGAACAATGGCAACCTTTGTTTATCAAGTTAACCGCAACCAGTGGGTCTCCTTCCACCCATATGTTTCTGCAACCTGTGTTTTTAGCTTGATGAACTCCTTCCAGGAAACCTCTAAGTTCAGCAGTAAGAGAGTTGCCATGCCCAAGTCTGCCACAGAAGCCCAAGACCCATCTTCCAGCATCATCCCTTATTACTCCTCCAAAGCTAGAGTGTAGACCATTATTGGTACATGACCTGTCGACATTCACTTTTAGCCAGCCATTGCTTGGGTGTAACCATTTGACCTCCTTGAGAGTCTTTTTCCCCTGAGAGAGGCCACCAGCCAAGAGGAGTTGTTGGGCAGTGATGACATTTCCAACATAGTTCTTAATTGACAGAGTTGTTTCCCTTAAATTAGGACTACAACCATTAAAAATGAGCTCATTTCTCCACTTCCAGATAAACTAGCAAGCAACACCAAAGTAAGGGAATAAAACTTGTCAACATGTGATGACGTGATCAGCGGAAGATTATCCTTCAGCCACGATTGGAGAGGGTGGACGAAGAAGCTAGGGTTACGAGGGTGGGAAGACAAGCTTGACCACACTGATTTGGCCCAATAGCAGTCTCTCAGTACATGCAAAACGCTTTCGACATGTAACTGGCATCTGGGACAAGAATCTGAAGTAGCCAACTTGCGTTCTACCCTTCTCAAATTTGTTAGGAGGGTCTCATTTTTAACTTGCCAGAGAAAGAATCTAATACGGTTAGGGCCATGCCACTTCCAAACCACTTCCCAGTCATGATCCACTTGGCCAGGGAAATCAGATTGGATGAGGTCATATACGGATTTAACAGAACAGAGATGGTCATTAGAGCTGTTCCATATTACCTTATCCAAACCATCAAAGGCCGAAGGAGGAAGAACATTGGCAAGTTTTTGGCAAGCATGAGTGGATAGCACATTAGAGATATAGTTCCAGTCCCAATGCCTTTGGTCATTCACCAAATCACTAACAATCAAAGACTGGTTTACGGTGGGAATAGTCATGGTGCAGTGAGTGATCAGAGTATCACAATTGGGAACCCAGTTGTCAACCCAGAAGCTAGTATTCTTTCCATCTCCAAATTGAATCCTGGAGACAGCTATTATCAGATGCCAGGACTTACGAATCCCTTTCCACAGAGGTGAAGAGTTCTTTTGTTGAAAAGGTTGTGGCATCCACTCATCCCCCAAACAGTACTTGTTTCTTAGCACCCTAACCCAAAGGGAATCTCTCTGCGAAAGGATACCATGCCCCAACTTGACAATGAAAGGGGTACTCAACTCACGAACACGTTTGATACCCTGCCCCCCCCTCGAGCTCTTGTAGCGACAAACGTTGTTCCATGCAGTTCCATGGAGGCGTATATTCTCTGAAGTAGAACCCCAAATAAAATCGCGTAGCTTCTTCTCGATCTCGGCACAAGTCTTAGCAGTAAGGATGCAAGTCTGCGTAGAGTAAATGAGAATGGTGGCAAGAACAGATTGGGCCAGAGTTGTGCGGTCAGCCAAGGAAAGGGTCGTCTTCTTCCAACTGCTGAGTTTGCTATCTATTCTTTGAAGAATGTAACTGAAGGTCGTTGGGGTAACTCTACTGTGCAATAAGGGGATCCCCAAGTATTTCCCTAGGTCAGCAGTCCTAGAGAAACCCATGGTGCTAGTAATTTCCTCTTCCCTGGAGTTATGGACATTCTTGGAGAAGAATACTCTTGATTTCTCCTTGTTGACCTTCTGACCAGATGTCTTGCAGAAACAATGAAGGACCTGAGAGATGATATATGCTTGTTCCATGCTTGCTTATGCAAAGAGAAACAAGTCGTATGCGAAGAAAAAGTGAGACAGTTGAGGTCCACCTCTCCTAAGGACAATGGGTTTCCATTTTCCTGTGGTCGCTACCTCAGCAATAAGGTGAGCCAGCCTCTCGATACACAACACAAATAGATACAGGGACAGAGGGCCTCCCTGCCTAATGCCTCTGGATGGTTGGAAATCTGAAGTGTGGCTCCCATTCCATAAGACATTGAAAGAGGCTGAAGATATGCACTCTATGATGAGTTCGACTTACTTTACAGGAAGACGAGTTTCTATCAAGGTTTGTTTAAGAAAACCCTAATCCACTCTATAATAGGCCTTTTCCAAATCGATCTTTATGGCCATCCACCCCTTTTTTTCCTTTTTTGCAGCGCATAGTATGCATCACTTCCTGGGCATTGACGATATTATCTTAACAGTTCCTGCCCTTGATAAAGTTGCATTGATTAGGCATAACCAGGCCATTCATATGAGGTCTAAGTCTAAGCGCCAAAATCTTCGAGACCGTCTTGTAAATAACGTTACAAAGACTTATTGGTCTGAACTTTTTCAGCGTGTCTGAATTAGCCACTTTAGGGATGAGGCACAGGAGGGTTCTGTTCACCTCTTTGATTTTTTGGGGCATACTGAACACTTCTTTGATGAACCGACAAACACTACCTTTGATGATCTCCCACTGAGACTGGAAGAAAAGGGCATGTAAACCGTCAACTCCAGGGGCTTTTAGAGGTTGCATGCTGAAAATTGTCTCACGGATTTCCAAATCCGAGTGATCCCTGTGGAGGATATTAAAGGATCTACTAGGACAAATGGGAAAGCAACCTGACAGAGGATAAAAGGAAGGCATGGTTGCCTCTTTTGTGTAAAGCTTCGTAAAGAATTACACTGCCATAAGTTTTAACTCTTCTGGATCCGAAATCCACAACCCTTGATCATCTTGGAGAACCTGAATTCTGTTTTGCCTGCGTCTCACCATCGTATTTGCATGGTAAAATTTTGTGTTGCTGTCACCGTAAGCCAGCCAATCGCAGCGGGATTTTTGGAACCAGTTCAACTCTTCTTGCACATAAATTGTTTGTAGCTCCTGCCAAAGATCATGTTGTAATCTTTCGAGGCCCAAATTGTGACCTTCACTGAGACTCCTTTCAACTCCCAGGATACGAGCATGAATCCTGTATTTCTGTTGAAGGTGTTCCTTAAATACATTTTTGTGCCATTTGGTTGCTTCCACTTCAAACCGTTTACTGCTGGGTCCAGTTCGAATTCTGTTGCAAGCTATCCTCTACAATCGTTTTGAAGTCTGTTCTAGTCAACCAAGAAGCAAGGAACCTAAAAGATGGGTTGCCATCACGCCTGTTGGGTAAGTTCCCTTCTCTGACCAGGATGGGCCTATGGTCCGAACTGAAGAAAGGTAGGTGGTACACTGAGGCGTTGGGTATCATCAGAAGGCGTTGCAAATTGACCACAACTCGGTCAAGTCTTTCCATAAGGTTACCCACGTTTCCATGTAAAGCTAGGAGCTAGGTGACCGAGACCCTCAAGATTACAGCACTGGAGACATTCTTTAAACTCTCTGATGCTGCCTTGATTGGGCGGTTGACCCCTCATCTTCTCATCATCCCGAACACTACAAAAAAAGCGGTCTTTAGGTACATGTGTTTTGCCACATTTAATAAAATCATTATAAAATTACAAAAATATCTTTAAGTTTACTTATTTTTTTTAACTTCTCAAACTACCTACATAAAATACATGCTTTCTATCTTGAGTAAAAACCAAAAGTACAAAAACTCACCTCTTTCGTTTCTTCATTCTTCAATTTAATCAACGAGTTTTCATTTCATAACTTATTTAATCTTTTTTCAAATCTCTATTCCCAGCAATCACAGTTCAAGGATTTTCCCCCTCCTTTTATTCTAGCTTAGCATTTCTTCACCTTCATCTTCAAAACTTCTCCAATGGAGGATCGATAAACCCTGGGAAAATATAGGCACCTTATGGTTCGATTTGAAGTCAAATCAAACCTGCAAGTGCATATCATTTTTATTTTGCTTTCTCTTGCATCACGAGGTAACTTCCTCTCTTCTCTCTTTCTCTCTTTCTCTTAATTTTTTGCTATTCAACATCGGGAACGTAGCTTATGATTGATTCAACTTTTTGTTTTTACTTTTGTGTGGTTCTTGTGTTGTGTTTGTTGTATTTACATATCGCTGTTTATCCTCAATTAGCTTATGCTTCGTTACGTTTTTAGTTTGAAGATTTAGTTTATGAATATATTACTTTCTTCCGTTGTCTTCTTTGTATACTGATGTGGGTGTAAGGAAAACAAAGAAGAAGAATATAATTTAGGGCCTTGATCTTTTACTGAATTTGGTTAATTAAACTATATAATTATTTGTTGAAGTTCAGTTAACAGCTTAATTGGACCTAAGTTTTTTATTTTCTTAACTCTGTCTTCTCATAAATCTTTGAAATTCACTATAGGGGAATAAGTGCAGTGGATTGTAATTACTATCGCGATTATAAGCTTGAACTTGGTTGCTGTAACAACTTTGTCAGGTGTTTTCATTTGGCCCACATGCATAACATCAACTTACTCGTGAGAATTTCAAATCTTTACATCCTATAAAATCGAAGGAATTCTCCTGTGCATGATATATGTTTCTTATAAAATGGAACTTTCTGTGCAGTTTCTGGAGTACTGAGGTTATTACAAGCATTGTACCTGTATGCAAGCTAAGTTATATTTGCTTAGAACCTTAGAAGAAAGTGTGTTTATGTTTACACATATAATATGTGTCGCATATCTAAAATTTTATTTTGTTTTGGTTTCACAGGCATGTCTTACTTTGCTCGTTGATGACAATGCTATCCTGGCTATTCTTTGGAGTCTATTTTTTCTTAAACAAGTAAATCAAAGTCCTTCCGATTTACATATTCTTAAATAGTTTACAATTTTTTCCAGCAATATGTTTAGAAAGTTTATATATTTCTTTATTCTATTGTTTTGAATCAGCATTTTTTTTCTTTAAATTTTACTATTTTGTATTAAGATCTATTGTCTTTTTTCAACTCTTGAAAGAGTCTTGGTGTAAAACACGATAGAGAAATTAATGTTTTCATAATAATGTTTCTTGATTTAGACCCAGAAATTAATGGCTCCTGTAATTGTGCTGAAACAAGATAGAAAATAAATGTGGCTTTAATAACAATTTTTATAACCTCAACTACTTGAAGCCTATAAGTGAAACCTAAATAAATCCATAAATAACCATCCAGGTCCAATATGAGCACATTTGAGGGACACACAATATAAAATACCACCTAATTAAATTTTGAACAAATTTAACATTTAAACATATGGATACTAATGCTACATGTTGCCGTTCTGAGTATTAGCTGAAGGTTTTAGCTGTCACTCAAAGAGCTTTCCTACATTTTCATGAAGCAAGGAAGCATTGACCTTCAAAATGGTTGTTGTACTAGTGTCAGATACATCTACGTGTCAAATACCCATCAGATACCATCTTATGCTCCTAGTCTGCATCCTTAAATACTTTTTTCTTTTGAAAAATTTATACTAATGCGGGTGGAAATTAATGTTTTGTTTTAATTTAAGATACATGTTTTTATGTTTATCTTATATTAATTCATATGTTGTATTATATTTATAGCCATGCCATGTCCTATAATTTAGAATTTACAGCATTCCCATGTATGTGTTATTTGATATTCATGTGCCATATCTTATCTGTATCTGATCTATGCATCCTAGGTCAGGGCCTTCCACAATAGCAAAGAAGGAAGATATACTAGGAATTCAGTTTTTTAGACGATTTGAACCATTTGTGATTTTGTAAAAGTAATATCCTATCTTTGTGTATGGAAATGCATAATTTGAACGATTGTATCAAATTTTAAACTGCTGCATATCATAGAAGAATTGGTTCAGGTAATTCCCTCTTGATAGTGTCTATAGTTTTAAATCCAAACTTCTATTCATTTGGATTTATATGCGAGATGTTTGTGATTTTCAGTCAAAGGCTAGAGGAGTTAGCTATGAGAAGAAGAGGAAGAGGCCAAAGCCAAAGCCCAAGATGAATGGTTCTTCTACTACTTCCCCTAATGAACGCAACTAAAGGATCCATCTTGTCATGTCTATGGCATATTTTTTTTCCTTAAATCTGTTTTTTGTTTAGTATATCAAGTTGTGGATGTTTTAAGTTGTTTTTGTTTTGGCAATTGTATGGTGTTATTTATCTCTGTAAAGACTTTTCCGTCTTCTATGAATTGTAGGATAGCGTAAAGAGTTTTGTGCCAAGTAATGCATTATTTGAACTAGTAGTTGAAGAAAATGCTTATATATATTATATGTATGTAGCGTATATAATTTTTTATTGCAAAAATATTAAAATTTACCCTGGATTACTTTCCCTGGTTGTGCATAAGTCTTGCCTTATATAATGTGTGCTTCTTCAGAGAAACTAGCCACCAAATTAATTGAAAATATATCTATGGTTGCCCTCATGTTGATGCTTACCCTCATGCTGTATAACGACAGATAACTTGACTGGTAGTATCAATGAGCCAGTGGAGGATGAGGATATAGCTCTTCATTTGACCTGTTTATATGGCCATTTGGCATGTGTCCAGGTTTATTATCTTCACTTGTTCTTGCTTTCATACGCCCTTATTATACAACATGTCATGAATTATTCTACACCATATATTAATTATATGGTGTAGAATTTGATGGAGCAGACAAAATTGGACTCGTCTAACATTCCATTATATTGTCCTACGCCTGAGGAGATTAGACAAATAATTCAAGAAGAAGGATCTTTCGATTACAAAGGTTAGACAATCAGGTTTATTGTGGTGAGTTCTTATACATGAAATCTATTATAGTTTTTATTTTATTTTTATCTAAAATGACATCCCAAACTAAACTCGTTTAACTGGGTATTCCTCTGCTCACACATGTAATGGGAGCATTTCATTATATGCCATCTTTGATTTCCCAAGATGTTTCTCATATGCCAAATCCACCTATTGCCCCTTCTATTAACAGTTTATATCGTATACTTCTCAAAATTTGTACCAGAGTTGGCATTTAATTATAGCAGAAAAGTTCTTGATCGTGATTGGAGCTCACTTTATCCTGCTACTGTCCAAGCTTGGGTGTGTTCACAGGATTGGATACGGAGTGGACTGGAAAATTAGAATTTGCTTTTCCCCTGCATTCTAACTGTTCATGCCTATTCTCCTCTTAGAAATATTTCCATTGTAAGTTAGATCTTCTAACTCCACATTTCTAATTCGCATGACATTTTCGTATAAAGGTTCTTTTTAGCCCATAGCCTTATGCAGCTTAGCAAGTTGATTTTATGATTTATTTTACATTATTTTTTTTAATTGTTTCAGTAAGATGTGGGTTGTTGAAAACAATTTTTTTTATCATATGCGGCAGCGGCACTAGGAGAACTGTAAACATTTGTCTGCATAAACCAACATTTCTTCATCTCAAGTATACATATTTTTCTATCAAAGTAATTTTTAATGTAATTAGGCTAGTTTAGTGTTTACAATTTAACCAACTGTCACCGTAGTTAGCATTGCTTATCTTTTTTATTAGATAATTTAAAAGTGATAATTTGACCATTTGAACTTTGTTTTTTCTAAGAAATTTATTTGCAAAATCATCCTCCTTGGTGTGTCACCTCTGGTTTGGAAACTTTAATGAATGTTTGATATTTGACTTAGATATTTGATATGTCAAATATGGGTTTGCTTATGAGAAAATTTAGACTCTACTGGGTTTTATTTTGTTTTGCCTGTTGCTTCGCAGGACTATGGACGCTCAGTTGAAATTGACGGATTTGACAAAGACTATAGGGTGAGAAATTTTTTTTTTTTGGGAGAATTAAGTATCCTAATTGTTAGTAACTTTTTTGGAAGAATTGTATCTCAATGGATTTCATCACAATAATGAAGTGACTTTTTTTTGGGCTTCTATATTTTTCATTTTGCATTGCAATTCATTTTTTCCTTTTTTCTGATTCTAACTGCCTCATTTCTATTCTAGAGATAGCTCCTTAATTGTCAAGGAAATCTTCAGAGTATGCTCTATATGCTTGGTTCTTATAGTTGTTTTGGTCCTTAGTAAAAATAATTGAAATGGAAAGTGAGAAGAATCAATACTTAACATTTTACTTCAGACTATTCTTTCTTTTCAAAGAAATTTCTTAACAAACTTTGATATCTCTATAACAAAAAAGAATTTGGGCAGTGGCATATTATAAAAGAAATAAAAATCTATTATTTTTTTTATTCTCTCTCTACAAATTAGCCACGTTTGTAAAGTGGCTAATATATAAAAAATCGTGGCCAAAGTAATGCTACCACACTCATGACAACAGTAGCAAAGTGAGAAGGAAAATGTGGCTAAATAAAGGCCACGCCAGGATTAGTCACGTTTGCCAAAAATGTGGTAGTTTGGTTTAGCCACAATTTTTTGCTAGCTTTTGCCACGTTTTTAAACGTGGCTAAACAGCGTGTTTTTTTGTAGTGGAAGGATGGCATTGAAATATCCTAGAAAGAAATTTGCTTTTTCATCATTAAAAAAAAGAAGTTATAATGAATTCACATTCCATTGTCTTGGTTCACTTAATTACATCTGCCACTATTATATAAAAAATAAAATAAAAAAATTCTAGAGTTTGATTTTTAAGATCTTGTTATTATTATTTTCCTTCTAAGTTTGTACTAATCTTCTAAGATAAAAAAACAAACAAATGAACCTCCAATTTTAAAAGTTCTATTATGTTGGAGTTCATAATGGTAAAGAATGTTGAAGAAAATCAACAACTTTTGTATGAATATCTAAAAGAAGACTACTAGAAGTACAAATATTATATCAACTCATGTGAAATGGATGCACAATAATATAGTGCATATGAAATACAAGTTGAAAGTATCATATATATCATACTAAATATTTTCTTAACTAAATGAAGAAAACAATAATAATGAATGCAACTAGAGTAAAGTACACACCTTCAATTCAAGGACGCATACCCACACAAAAATTAGGTTTCGACTCATGGCTCGTGTAACAAGCTACACCAAATAAAAAGTTTAGAACAATTAGTTCATAAAGACCAACATTATATCACTATTCATCAATAGATATTGCTTGCCATGTCGAGTAAAAGTAAAAATCTATAGCTAAAGAAGTAGGAATAACAACATTTGAAATGAAATTGTTTACATTAATTAAGGATTCAGAAAATGGTACAAGGAGTACCACTGAAAGTTACAATAAATACAAAAGTTGTGGTCATTAATGTATGAATCATCAAACTATTGAACCATCCAATATAAAGACAAGATTCAATATAATTGTCCGATTGAGAAGTGCCTAAACTGAAAATATACTAAATCAAAAAAGTTAGAATGATGAATATTCTATTCACAATATATTAATATCTATTATAATATATTTTAAATTATGTAAATAGAATATATGTTTTGATGATAAAAAAACAAAGAAAAGAGCCTTTGTGGCAAAAAAAAAATAGAAGAAGAACAAACCACGAAAAATGAGATAACAAAAGACAATCAATAATGAGACAATAAATTTGACGACGACAAAAATAAACATTGAGATGACCTATGTTGAACCGCCACCGATACAGAACATGACATGACACAACATTCCGACACGTTAATTCTAAAATATATTAAATTTTGATATGTTACGACACGTTTTGATATTAAATAATATTTGTAATATATATAATATAATTTACATTTCCCCGTTATTAGCCCAATACATAGTCTTATAGCCTTATAGGCTTTTTAGTCTGATGTTTTACTCTAGTTTGATTGGGATTAGTGGCCCAATTTGTTACATCATCCACCCCTGTAAGCACGGCCTTGTCCTCAAGGCTAATTTGGGTTGTTAGGCTGAGATTAACATTGGATGAGGAGCTTTGACAGCATTTTGAACACTCTAGCCCTTATTTAATAATTAATTATCAAATCGACATTGATTTTAAACTATTTCAAAAATTTAACCTCTCCAGAAAACATTACACCAATCTGTCCCTGTTTGACCGTTGACCATCAAGCCTACCCGGGTAGTCCCCTCCCTACCCGGGTAGTCATGGAGATACCCTAGTATATATTAAAATTCTGAAAATATGTTTGAATTATTTACCCGGATAGGAAGGGGGCTACCCGGGTAAATAATCATAGCTTTTCTATGATTATTTACCCGGGTATATCATATTGAACAAATGTGTTGAACAAGACTGTCGGGTTATGATGAGGATGAAGAACTTAATAGAAAGAGAAAGTCATGGCATATACAACTTGAATTGGGTGTTAGACCAAACACAAGGCATAAGCAAGGCTTATTACTATTCACATGGTTGGTATGAAGCTACTATTATTAGCTGAAAGAACTATTCTAACTTAGATGGCCATTCCACAAATTGATATTTTGCAGCAAACTATGCTTCTCAGTTCCATGTTTGTCATCAACACAAGAGCACAATAAGGAGAGGAGGGGAATACACTTAGTTGATGCAAATAAAACGAAAAAATGTATTATTTCAAATAATTATAACAGGCTTCACATACCTTAGTTGCAAGAAGAAAGCTTATTAGTTCAGTTTGTGAGGAAACTGAAATTTCAAGGCATTAGCATGATGTCTAATTAACAACAAACAATCAAAAGATAAAGAACAGCAGACACACCTTTTTTGTGTGGAAAATTACAAGATAATAAAGACACTACCTAACTACTTTGGGTCTCTCATAACCCAGTTTGTCCTTCGTGACCAGATCAATGCACCCAAATGGTGTTGAAAAATTAATTACAGTATCTCTTCTATCAGCTAGAGTTTGCTAGGCCATCCAATCAGCCACCATGTTCCCCTCTCTTAGCGTATGATTAAGCAAAATGTTCCAGTTCCTATTCAGCAGTTCTTTCACCATTGTTCCAATGGGAGCCAGCAGATGGTCCCCCATATCTTCTTGCCTTATAAAGCCCATCACCTGAGAGGAGTCTCCTTCTAAAATGATATTTGTAAAGCCCCTCCCCCAGGCTATTTTCAATCCAGTTAGACAACTCCATAACTCAGCTCTGAAGGCCTGACCTTGGCCAAGGAATTTTGAGAAGCCCAATAACCATTCTCCTTTACAATCTCTGATCACACCACCACAACCAGAAATCAATCCTCCCCTAGAGCTGGCTTCGTCAACATTCAGTTTTAACCAACCAGCCAATGGGGGTTCCCATTTCACCATTTGTTCTCCTTGGTTTTGGGATTAGCCACCCTGCTGTCAATGAGATTTTAGTAGAAATGAAGCTGTCATAGTGACAAAAAATGGTGTGGTACTGTGCAAATTCGGCTGAACCCCATTAAAAACAAATTCATTTCTTTCTCTCCAAAGGACCCAACAATAGATTCCAAAAAGCAAGGACCAACTTCTGGAATTTGGCTCAACAATTGTTCCAGTGAAAAGCTACACACAGTAATACCAAATTTCAATTTACCCGGGTAGTCCCCTCTCTACCCCGGGTAAATAATTCAAATATTTTTCCAGAATTTTAAAATATACTAGGGTATTCCCTTGACTACTTGGGTACGAAAAAAATTTCAAAAAATAACCGAGTAGGGAGGGGGATACCCGGGTAGGCTTGTTGGTCAACGGTCAAACAGTGGCAGATTGATGTTATGTTTTCTGGAGGGGTTAAATTTTTGACATAGTTTATAATCAAGGTCAATTTGATAATTAATTAATAAATAAGGGCTACAATGGTCAAAAAGCCGAGCTTTGACCCATGTAAGATGTAATGGTTTCCAGCTGTAAACCATGTGTTATCCAATGGGTATGTAATCTGAACCTTTGGGTTGCTTCACTTTTGCTGCACTTGATCATATGGACTGCATCCTGTAGACTAAGGAGGAAAATATGTGGTCGTTGGATTGTCAACCCCCAACGAAGAATCTGGAAAAATATTACCTTGATCGTAGGGCTGTGAAGTAGTTTGGATAATAGAATAATTTCACCCGTTGGATCAACCAAAATGGTGCCCTAGTAGCTAGATCCCATTCTCATAATTAGCGTCACTTAAGCATCTGAATAATTCTTCTTTTTCTCTCTACAATCTCCATGCTTCTTTGTTCTGTGAGGCTCAAAAAACAAATCCTCCCTTTCTTTCGTAGACCCATCTGTTACTATGTCGCCTGAGTCCTCTGGTGTGTGCGCCTTTTTTTCGCCACCCTTGAGTGATAAAGTTGGAGTCTTGATTCTTGTTTGCAAAGAAACCCTTTTCTCTGTTTTTTTTTTTGTAACGAGAAACCCCCCTTTTAATGGTTAAAGGTGTTTGTCTGTCTTTTTTTTTTGAATTATTTTAATTTTATAATTTTTTTTTTTTTTACATTTCTGCCACTTGACCGTGTCAAACAGGATCAAATTTGTGTGTGGAAATAGTCAATGTGTCTCAAAACATAGGTGTCGTGACATGTCGGTGTTTGACATGTGTCTGACACGCATTTTAAAAAAATGATGTGTCTGTACTTCATAAGAGATGACAATCCAAGAATAGTAAGCATAAAGCTTAGGCAATACCTAATAAGAGATTTGAAGAGAAAACCCATGACAAACAAGGCTATGTTAAAGGACGACAAACCATGGGCAAATAACAAAAGAAATGTCACAACACAAGCAATGGTGAAATGAAGATCAAGCCAAACTCTAATGGTATATAGTTTCTTGATTTAGATATTTATGCAGGGGTATAATAGTATTTTCATTCATAGCTCAAAGTTGCACTCTCTCTCAAAATTGCATGACTTTTATACAAATTATCTAGATATACTTTTCTAACAAATGAAAATAACCAACATATGATAAATGTGATAATTCTTATTGCAAGAGTAAAGAATGTGCATGAAATGATTTTTTTTAAATAAATTGGTTTTCATTTCCAAAAATTCATTCATAATAGTTGGGGAGTTTTGAAAAATATATTTTTTGACATGTTTTAGATTTATACATATTTCTTCAAGAGTCAATTGTATATTCGTCTAGTATTAGGAACCATTTGAAAGTGAGAACTCCTAGTTTTTTTTATAAAATCATTATATGTATGCTTCTGACTACTCTTAAACACAATGAGAATCAATTGAATACATTCTAAGAGTATCCCCAGAGTATAAAGAGTTTTATAAAATTCCATTCACATCATATACAAAAATCCATCAATATTGAGCTCATTTTTGCAAATTTATCATATCCACTTAGAGCATTGACTTGTATACTTGCTATTTGAGCGAGTTATCTTTTCATCATCTTCTATTGAAGAATCATATTATAAGGTTGCTACGCACTCAAGAAACTTGGTGGTTGAAAGTTTTCCAAACATCCGATAAGCTTAGAGGTTATATATTGCTAAGCATGTGTGAAATTTAGTGGATTGTAATATTTTCAAGCACCTGGAAGCTTAGAGCTTGTAAAGATTTGTGGAGCACATGTGAAGCTTGATCTTGTTAGATCTCTCTCAATTAGAGAGGGAACTCGAGAGGGTGAAACAAGAACAATGCTAATATTTTTATTCAATGAATGGAATTCAGTTACACGGTTGTATTTAAGAAACACATGTACAACTTTCTGTTACAAATGGACACATGTACCTACAGCTGTCCTATTCCTCTATTTCTCTTTATTACACTGTATAATCTTCTCTCAGCTATTCACAAGTAACTCTCAACAGAAATGATCTCTCAACTTGACCGAAGGAGCTCTTTCTCTGCATGTCCTATTTACTGCTGAATCCTCCTCTCTAACATACCTCCCCTCCTCAACCACAACCTTGTCCTCAAGGTTCAAGTCAGGATAAGCCTGTCTCAGAAATTCCTCCCTCTCCCACGAAGCATCTTCTGGAGGAACATCAGACCATTGAACCAGAAACTCATTTCTGTCATGGTGTCCCACCTTGACTACCCTGCTGTCTAAAATGGCAATCGGTACTTGCACAGGCCTATTATCCACCACAAATTGTGGAACAAAGATGGGCTTCTCAGGTGGCGGTCCAAACCAAGGCTTCAACAGAGATATGTGGAATGTAGAATGAATACGGCAGCCTTGTGGTAATTCAAGTTGGTAAGCCATTGTACTCACCATTTTAGTAATTCGGAACGACCCAAAAAATTTCTTGGCCAACTTATGATTACAACGACGTTCAACTGATACCTGTCTATATGGTTGAAGCTTCACCCAAACGAAATCACCCACTGCAAACACCTTGTCACATCTATGTTTATCTTCCTGAGACTTCATCATGTTTCTTGCTTGCTGCAAATTTCTTTTTAACTTACTCCACAATTCATTTCTTTGATCCAGCAAGGTATCGACTGCTTCTATTTTCACCAAGCCTTTGGGATAAAAAGGAATCTGATGAGGAGGCTTACCATACAAAGCTTGGAATGGAGACATCCCAATAGCCGAGTGTATTGCAGTATTATAATGCAACTGTGCCCAGCCCAACAACTTGGACCACTCATGCGGCTTGTCATTACAAAACAGCCTCAAATACTGTTCCACATACCTGTTGGTAACCTCAGTTTGGCCATCAGTTTGTGGATGGTAAGCTGTGCTTGCTTTCAAGGTTGTTCCACTATTTTTGAAAATGGAAGACCAGAATTGGCTTAAAAATATTCTGTCCCTGTCAGAAAGCAATGACCTTGGAAATCCATGATTTCTAACTACTAAGTCACAAAACAAAGTGGCTACCTTAGCAGCAGTAAATGAAGTAGGTAGAGCACCAAAATAGGCATATTTACTCAACCTATCAACAATGACCAGAATTGTGGTGAAACCATTGGAAGGTGGTAATCCTACTATGAAATCCAAGGTTAAATCCTCAAAGACTCCCTCAGGAATTGGTAATGGTTGTAATAAACCAAATGGAGCTTGGGTCATGGTTTTCATCTGTTGACAGAGCTGACAAGCTCTCACATACTCCTTCACATCCTTGCGCATGGTTTCCCAATAAAAGGATGCAGCCACTCGCAGCAATGATCGAAGTACTCCAGCATGCCCTCCTACAAAGGAATCATGAGTTTCCTTAAGCACTAATAGAATAAGTGTAGACTCAGAACTGAGTAGGAACCTTTGTTTATGGAATAATATTCCATCTTTAACAGAAACAAAAGGAACAGCATTAGAGTCAGCTATTAATTTCTGGTGTAAAGACAACAGATGTGGATCTGTCTCATTCTCGAGCTTGATCTGAGTTAGAACATCAAACATAGGCTCAGCTAAGATGGCATGGAGTGAAGGACTGACCACCTCATCATGACAACGAGACAAACCATCAGCAATGACATTCTGCTTACCTGGCTTGTATTCTATTGTAAAAGAATACCCCATTAGCTTACATACATACTTTTGTTGCTCCAAAGTTTGAATGGTTTGCCCCAAAAGCTCCTTTATACTTCTATGGTCAGTTTTGATTGTGAAATGGACTCCCAATAGGTACTGCCTCCAGCATTTCACTGCTTCTGATATAGCATAGAGTTCTTTAACATATGTGGATGCTGCACTTAATCTTGGGCCAAGCCTTTTACTAAAAAATGCTACTGGTTGCTGGTGTTGTAGAAGTACTGCACCTATGCCTGTATTGGATGCATCGGTTTCCAATATAAATGGCATTTGAAAATCAGGTAATACTAGAATTGGAGTGCTAGACATAGCTAACTTTAGATGATCAAAGGCCAATTGTGCTGTTGCAGACCAGAGGAAAGCACCTTGTTTCAACAAGTCAGTTAGTGGAGCAGCAAGTGTGGCATATTGCTTAACAAATCTGCGGTAGTAACCTGTTAAGCCTAGGAATCCCCTAAGTTGCTTAATTGATTTAGGAATAGGCCATGACATCATTGCTTCAATCTTCTTAGGATCAGCCTCCACCCCTAACCGAGACACTCTATGCCCCAAATACTCAATATTTTCTACTCCAAATTCACATTTGCTCATCTTCACAAAAAATTTATGTTGTCTCAAACATTGTAATGTGATTCCTAAATGTTGAGCATGATCCATTAGAGAAGGGCTATAGACCAATATATCATCGAAGAATACAATGATAAACCTACGAAGATATGGTCTAAATAACTGGTTCATAACCGCTTGGAATGTGCTAGGAGCATTGGTCAAGCCAAAGGGCATGACTAGAAACTCATAGTGCCCCTCATGAGTTCTAAATGCTGTTTTGGAAATGTCATTTGGTAACACCCTGATTTGATGATACCCTGCCCGTAAATCCAATTTAGAAAAAATGCTGGAGCCACCTAGCTCATCCATCAACTCATCTATAGTAGGTATTGGGAACCTATCTCTAATGGTAAGCTTGTTCAAAGCTCTATAATCCACACACATTCTCCAAGTATTGTCTTGCTTCTTAACCAACAAAACCGGAGAAGAATATGGACTGTTACTGTGTTGTATGAAGCCAGAAGACAGCAAGCTATCAACCTGTTTGTCAATCTCTTCCTTTTGATGATGCCCATACCGATATGGTTTCACATTAACTGGCTTTGAACCGGGCTCTGAATGTATAGCATGGTCCATATTCCGAAAATGGGGTAACTCCAAAGGCAGTAAGAAGACAGATTGATGTTCCACTAAAATGTCCAATAACAAAGGGTCTATAATGGATTTACTAGCAAGTAATTCTGGAAGTACCTCAGTGGACTCTGTGGTGTGGTAGGCCTCAGCCATGTACCAGCATTGCATTCGAAGGATATCAGCCTCTTTGTTGTCCCCTTGTTTGGAAGTTCCATGTAATAACACATTCTGCCCCTTCCAAACAAACTCCATCGAAAGATTCTTATAATCATGAGTCACCTTCCCTAGTGTTTCCAGCCATTTCATGCCCAAAATCAACTTCACTGTGGACAATTCCAATACCCAAAGATCCACAAAAAATTTGTGCCCCTGTACCATCAACCAAAGCTGTGGACATTTTTTATCACAAGTAAGGAACTCTCCATTACCAAGGAATACACGCATTTTCTTCACCTTGACCAACTTGAAACCCAACTCCATAGCCAAATCCTTCTGGACAAAATTGTGTGTGCTTCCTGTATCCACCAAAGTATTTATCTGCCTGCCACACACCTCTACTATGAAATTAAATGCCTTAGCATTAGAGTTATCAGAAAGGGAATGCAAGGTTGCATCCTCCCTCTCACTTGAATTGGATGTGGAATTCCAAACTATTTCCTCTTCCTCATCTCCATCCTCATCCGAATCAGCACCCAACAGCAACAACATTTTACTTGGACATTTATGTTGTTTAGTCCATTTGGCATCACAGGTATAACAAATTCCCAATTCCCTCTTCCTTGCTAACTCCTCATTCGAGAGCTTCTTAAAAGGTATATTAGATAGAGCATGCTTACCTCCCAAAGGTGTAGTTGTGACTGGAATAGTTGGTGTTAAACCCATTGGAACTGATCCTCCACTACCCTCAGTACTCTGAGACCAACGATTCGATGTCTTCTTAACACCAGAACTCAATGAAACCCTCAATTCAGAATAGTGAGAATCATACACCGTGGCCAAATGCATGGCTTGCTGTAATGATTTGGGTTCATGAATCTCAATGGCTCTCCTCACTTCAGCAGTGAGTCCAGACACAAAGAAACACATCAGCAACCCATCACTCAACCCTGAAGTCTGATTCATCAGCTTCTCAAACTCGGATAAATAGTCCTTCATTGACCCAGACTGAGACAACTTGGATAAGGCACCAGTCAATTTGTTGTGTGGAGCAACCCCAAATCGTTGCCGCAACTCCACTGTAAACTCAGACCATAGCCGAATCGCTCCACTCTTGTACTTCCATTGAAACCAAGAAGAAGCAGAACCTTCCATCCTCAAACCTGCTAACTGGACCTTCAATTCCGGTGGAACCTTTTGGAGGTCGAAGAATATTTCGGTTTTGAATAACCAATTGTCTGGGTTGGTACCGTCAAACAATGGAATTTCCATACGCACAAACTTCAACAACGAACGTGGATCTCCCGTACCAGCAACATCAGAATAACCTAAACCTGATCTCTTTCCCGTCGCAGACAGATTGGTTTCCATATTAGATGAATCCATGGTAGTCTTCTCCTTCGCATGCAATGCTCCAATCAAATCATTCAATTGTTGCATATGTGCAATCACCAAGGCGATTTGGACATTCATATGTACCTACAGCTGTCCTATTCCTCTATTTCTCTTTATTACACTGTATAATCTTCTCTCAGCTATTCACAAGTAACTCTCAACAGAAATGATCTCTCAACTTGACCGAAGGAGCTCTTTCTCTGCATGTCCTATTTACTGCTGAATCCTCCTCTCTAACAGATCTCTAATGGAAGAATCGTTTGAGCGACTTGCAATATGGAAGTAGGTAACAAGTGATGACGATTGAACCATGATAAATTATTTTTGCAAACTTCTTAATCCTTAACTATTTATTTCTTGCACTTTCATTCCTTCATTAATATCCAATATGTGCTAGTATATATTGTACGATTGAGATAGATTATACATTATGAGTTATTTAAATGTTTTGATAAGTTTTACTTATATCAAAATTTTCATGAAATTATAATTTTTAAATAACAATGGATATTTGCAAAAATAAATTAAAATATTACCATGCTTAATCCATCCTCGTTTGAGTATGTAAGCTACTTTTATGAAAAAATTATTTCAAATATTGTATTTTTTAGACCCGTTTGGTGCATCTGATAAAATGGATAGAATATTATAGACTATCATATCATGTCCTTATCATTATTTGATGAACCAATAATATATATGATAGATTTATCCTATTAACTTCTCTTATCATACTCATAGCTTAATTTCTAATCTTAAGCGAGCTTGGGTTAAGAGGAGGATGTGATAGGATAGAAAAATAATTTTTTTATTTTATTTTTTCCACCGTAGCCCCCCTATACATGAAACTACAGTGTCCGCCTAAAATCCCTCCTCTTCCATAGTTGCATTGGCTTGTCAGTTGTCATCACGACATCTTTCCTGTCATCCCTTTCAACATCTGTGCAAGGTGTGTCACAACTCTGCTCTCAGAAAATTTTTCGTTATCAAATAGTATATGATCGAAATTCCAAAATTATGGCGGCGTGTGTAGTGCTGTTTGTGCCGATGGGTATGGCGAGTTGGCATTTGAGCTACAACAAGATCCTCTTTTTCAGTGGCGCAGTCTTCATCACTCTTGTAGTAGGTGTCCACCTCACTCTTGTTTCCCTTCGATCTCTGATTTCGTCACATCTGTTTCTTCTTATTCTTCCTCTTATCTTATTTATTTCCATTCTATTATGTCTACCAGCGCCGTCTTCATTGTCTGCAACACCTCAAACACGGGATGACAAGGGCCGCGTCTATGAAAGGCAAACACGAACCTGAATGTAACGCGTCGCTTTGCATTAATATGGTAATACCTTTGACCAAGAACTTAATCCGATACAACTTTTTATATTTTGAACTAATATAGTCAAAACACCGTCGTTTAAATACTATTAATATCAATGGAATAATATATATTCTTAATATTTATAAAGTTAATATTTGTGAAGCATTAATAGATTTATGAAGTATATTTATATTAGAAGGAATACATATAAATTTAAAAGAACGTATAATCAAAGTATTAATAATAACAAAAAATATAAAATATAATAAATTATATTTCAATTTACATTTTGTCTATATTTTCATTGATATTTTTCAAATTAAAAAATTTTATTGGGAAGAATGATCTCATATTCTAGGACAGATTTTTACTCCTATAATTGAAACAAAGAATATGAGACCCACTTAATTATATAAAAAAAAATGGCACAATGATTTCATGTATTTGCTGGAAGGTAAAAACTTGTCGTGCGACATGAGATTTGCTTTCCCCTATTTTATTATATAGAAATGTCATTTATTTGAATTCTTTTTTTGATAAACTATTTGAATTCTATTATACTATATTGAAATAAAAAATAATAATAATAGAAATATGAATTATTAATAAAAACTAACTTTTCAAACCCCACTTTTTTTCAATCAAGTCTCTTTATTTCAATTCACAGCTTTATATACATGTCAGCCGAATTGCTTTCGAATTAAAGTGACCTTGAAAAAGTAGTCTACTTACTTTATGCAAGTTTATGTTTAGTTAAAAAAACACGTTCCGCGGTTTGATGTAAGTAAAACTGTTAAAGTATGCGTGGTTGCTTACATAATATTTAATTGTGATTCACTTACAGTTAAAAATTTCACAATATCAATAATTTATGATACTATTGGTCTAAAATTGATTAAAAACTTTTATTATGCAAATATATTAATTACAAAAATAATATATTTCTTTCATTCTTATTATTACTTTAAACTATAAATTATCAATAGATTAAATTTTACACTTATTAATTACAATTCTATAGTGTTTTACTCTGACTCTTATCATACGTTGCAAGATTGAATACTTGTCATTTTTTTTTGGAGGGGAGGGGGACACATGCCTTTGTTCAAAATCTCTCTCCTCTGTTTCTATCTCTTTCTCATGGGAAAGAAAACACATTCAGATTGAACAATACCTAATTAAATTTTAGTGAACCCAAAAATGTGAGGGCTAAAAAAAAGAAACGATGGAAAGATCCTCTAACAAATAAAAGTTAATGTCATTAAAACGACCTAAGGGGTGTTTTGGATTGATATTTTAAAGAATTTTAATGGATTATAAAAAAAAAGATTTTAATGGATTATAAAAATAATAATTTAAAGGATTGTTTTTGGACAAAAACATTCCTTAGTATTCAATTAAGATTTTAAAAGATTAAAAAAAAGTCACGTGGTATTCAATTAAGATTTTAAAAAATTATTTTAGAGTCCATTTAAATTCAGTGTTACTCAATATGGATTTTTTAAACAAAGAAAAAATAATATTGTGATATTAAAAAATCTAACGATTTTAGTGAATTTTCTATTGATTTGGATTTTGTGACACTTTTTAATAAGAAATATAAATATGATGCTCTCTCACAATCTCACCATAACCCCTATGGTTTCTTGAGATTTCTCTACTGCAATATCTTCTTCTTTCTTTGGCGGGTCGACCCCCTCGAAATCGAGTTCTGCCATAGAAGATTCGTCAAAGCTCAAAAATTATAGATTTGTGAGCGATTTTCATCACAAAATAACTAAACAAGATTCTAATCTAATCCATCTAAAAAACAAGATTTTTGGGAGCTTTTGGAAGTTTAAAAATAATTTTTTAAGCTATGGGTTGCGGTTTTTCTTGGCATAAAAATATGTGATTTTGTATTAAAAATAACATAAAATAGTGGAAAAATACAGGGGAACAAAAACCCCGAAATCAATTTTCATTTTATATCAAATAAACAAGATCGATCTAAAGAAATATTGAAACTTTCATAATATGAATACTATGTTTAGTACAATACATTCATGAACGAAATTTCTTTGCTAAAACGATTTCAAACAAATTTTTTGTCAGTGGATCACTAAAAACTTGTTTTCGAAAGTCCAAAAGCAATTTAAGGTTTTAATGTAATGGTTGAAAATAATTTGAGAAATTTTCTGAATTTTCATGTAATAAAGCCCATAAATTCAAATTCGAATTTTTCAATGAAAACATGCATATGATACGTGGTTACAAACCTCTCATAACGTAAAACAAAAACTCCAAAGTTTCCAAGATCAATTGCAAAAAATTTCAAATCAAATTTTATCATGAACTTTAGGTTCTATATGCAATTTTGATTTATTTTAATAAATAAAAAAGTTGTGCGTCTAATAATTATATATGTATAGCTCTGATAAAAAATGAGCAAAATAATTTTCATCCTATGGGTCAAATCGAAGAGCATGAACGAGAAGATGCTAATGCGTGGATGCTAGTATAGATACGTGGAGATCTATTGTTTAGTAAAATATCAAGTCATGTCTAATTACTGATTGAGAAAATTATATTAGTTTTTTTTGGTAAGCAGGTTTTAATTTTTTTATTAATATCATTGCATTTTTTTTTATTGAATCTTGTAATTTTAAATGTTATGCTAAAAATTCATATGATTTTTTAAAATCATATAAATCCATATTATTATTTCAAATCTTATAAATTAAATTAAAATTCAATCTTATAAAATTTTGATTGTATTTAAAAAAATATATATTTGAAGTCACTATAATTTTAGATAATTTTTTAAAATCTATAAGATTTTTTATCTCAAAATAGTCTTTCAAAATTCTAATCCAATATACCCCCTTAAGTTTCGATGCACCCGAGCTGATTGACTTGGATTGAGATTTTCTATAATTTATTCCATAGTTTTGGGCTTTTTAATATTTATTAATTATTTCTCTTTTTGTTATTTTTAGGTTACGTTTGAGTGTGCGTTGATTATGCGTTATCTCCTTTAATTGCGCATGATTATAGTTTTTTACTTTTTTGTTATTTTATTTTACCTATTTTAGGCTTAGAGAACCTTATTGTTGTTAGGTTGTTTTTAGTTAAATAAAATTAAGAAAAGATAAATAGTATTTTCTCGCAATCCTTGTGTTCGTTCTTCTTTCTCGCAAGAATTACGAGAAAATACTATTTATCTTTTCTTAATTTTATTTACCCAAAAACAATTTAACAACAATATGGTTCTCCTAACCTTAAATAGGAAAAATAAAATAACAAAAAAGTAAAAAACTATAATAATGCGCAATCAAAGGAGATAACACACAATCAACGCACATTCAAACGTAATCTAAAAATAACAAAAAGGAAAATAATTAATAATTATTGAAAAGCCCAATACGAGTCAGTCAGCTCGGGTTCATCAAGTTTGTGTTTTTTTGTCTTTATTTTTTTAGTGGATCCATATTTCTTTGTGTCTATGTTTATCTGAAAAGGACTTAAGTTTATGTCATTTACAAGGACATATAATTTTTCCATTAAATAATTATTCAGTACCTGTTAAATCAAATATTTCATTTGCAAATAAAATATTTTATCAATTTTATTTCATTTATTCGGTACATTTTTCTACATTTAAAAAATATTTCATTCCATTTTTTTTCTTTTCTCTTACAATATAATTTTATAATTTATTGTTACAATATTCTTTCCTATATATTACTTTTATTTAATCAAATAAAAAACAATTTCTTTATTTTCCATTTGCAATTTAATATACATGGATATATTATTATTCAGACAAAGAGACCCGAAAAAGAAAAAAATGAGGAAAAAGCCCGCGTTGGAATATTTCCTTGTCCAATTAATTCCTCCCAAATTTCAAAACAACAAATGGACAAAAAGGGCAAAAGGGAAAAAGGAAAGAAAAATACAAGTACGCACTTCCTACGCTGCCATTGTCCTCGATACGCGTTTCTTTCTAAATGCAAGGCAACAGGCAAGCTTACTTACTGGTTAAGTAGTGATAATAAAACCTCGTCGATCTAAACCCTCATCCAAGAACGGTTATATTCAACGCACACAACAGTGTTCGCGAAAAGCCATGGCTAGGGTTCGCGACAACTGGGAGAGGCTCGTTCGAGCGACGCTTAACAGGGAGCAGCTGAGGAATGCCGGCCACGGCCATGCCAGAGTTGGCAGTGGCATCGCCGGCGCTGTTCCTCCTTCGCTCGCTCAGACCACCAACGTAGATTTGATCTTACAGGCCGCTGATGAGATTCAATCGGAGGATCCTAACGTCGCCAGGATCTGTAAGTGTTCATTTTTTTATTTTTAAGAAGTAGAATTGGTTTCTGAATTTTAATTTTCGATGGTGGCTGCAGTTGATGTTGTTTCTAAATATGGATCTATATGTATGTGTTATTATATGAAACTTTTGTTTTCGCGGGAAACTTAGTTTGATTGATAGGGGAGTCGTTTTGTTTAGGTTGAAGCTTGCAGTGTTCTGATGGATGCGTGTTTAAAACAGTATCGCTGTAACTGGAGTTCCTTTTAGAAGTGAATTTTGTTTAATTGTTAATTTTTTGTTTTTTAAAATTGTTAATTTGTGGCACTGGTATTGGGGATTTAGGAAATCCTGTTTCTGTTGGAAATTTGAATTTAGTGGTGACTAAAATGAAATATATATTGATGATAAGAGTGTTGGTGACTGGTGAGACTGAGGTGAGTAATTTAAAATGGAAGAAAGAGAGAGAAAATACTGGAAACAAAGGAGAGTAGGGTAGAGAGAAAACTAAGAGAAATATATGGTCTCTGAGAATGTTTCTTGTTTCTAGTTGAACTCAGGTCTGAGTTTATACAGTTATACAGATGTCGTAGTCAGTTACTACTAACTGAATACAGAAATTTGTTACAACTGTTACCACAGACTTAACGAAAGTCTTAACTGACTAGCTCTGTGTTGTGCATAGTACATGTCTACATAACACGGAGTGTACTCTAACAGCCCACACTCGGACTCAGGGTGGATGAGGAAACTGAAAGCTGATAAAAGACACCACGAGTTTGTCTCGCAGATTGGTAAACTAGAGCTTGATAAGGGCTTAGTGAGACCATTAGCGAGCTGATCTTCAACAGGGACATGAGCAACAATCAAGCTCTTGTTGAGAACCTTCTTGCGAAAAAAGAAGAGATCAAGCTCTATATGCTTGGTGCGGGTGTGAAGGACTTGATTGTGAGAGAGGGATACTATACTTAAATCGTAACAATGTATGACTGGAGTGGTGATTAGCACATGTAATTCAGTGAGTAAGTTTTAGAGCCAGAGAAGTTTGGTTGCTGTCAAAGGCTCAAAGCAAAACTATGATATTCAGCTTTAAGTGCTGGAATAAGCAACTAGAGGTTGCTTTTTGGACCACCAAGAAACCAAGTTAGGTCCTAAGAAAATGCAAGCACCAGAGGTTGACCTGCAATCTGGGTCTGATGCCAAGTTAGCATCACAAAAAGCCCGAAAGGAGAGAGTGGCTGAGGGCATAAAGCAGGCTGGAGAAGAGGTCCATGCATGAGAGTACCCTTCAAATAATGCAATATGCGTTTTACAGGCTTCGATTGTGATTCCAGTGGCTGAGACATAAACTGAAAGACCCGCCTTCGGATGTGATGCCAATGTTTGAGGCATAAACTGACAGACCTTATTGACACTACAGATATTAGGTCTAGTAATGGTGGCATACTGAAGTGCCCCAACAATGGACTGAAATTAATTGGTGTCCTGCTTCTAGTCACTGCCATGTTTACTAAGTTCACAACAGCCAACCATTGGGGTAGAAATGCTGTTGGCATCACTTATATGAGCCTTAGCTAATGCATCACATCCGTATTTCCCTTGAGACAGGAGCATATAGCCATTAGAAAGATGTTTGACTTCAATACCCAAATAATAGTCATGGGATCCCAACTGCTTAGCAAAAACTGAGTTGAGTTTTGTGATCAATTGCTGGATAAGAGGCAAAGAGGTGCCGGACCCAATAATATCATCCAGATTGATCAATACATAAATGCAGTGAGAAGTGCCTTTGAGAATAAAGAGAGATGTTTGACATTTTCTGGAGGCTAATCCAAAACTGAGGAGTATTTTAGTCAGCCTCTCAAACCAGGCACTTGGTGCCAGTTCTAATCCATAGATAGTCTTCTGCAGTTTACATACAGAGATTTGTCATCGCTTCAATGCCTAGGGGCTTCTGCATATAGAATTCTTTCTTAAGCAGTCCATTAAGGAAGGCATGATAGACATCATATTGCTGGATGGACCGCCCATTAGTAAGGGCTAAATTTATTGATAGAACCATTTGGATTCACCTTTATCTTGAAAACTCACTTGCAAACCAATAGGTGTGGCATAAGGAGGAAGTGAGACTAGAGGCCAGGTTTGACTAGCATTCAGGGCATCAAATTCAACCTGCATGGCAGCTTTCTAGTGAGGAATAACGAGGGCCTGTTTGGCTAAAATAGGCTCCAAATGAGTGAGAAATAAGGGGGATACAACCTAGGTTTGACCAATTCCTGATTTAGATTGAGTATGGATAGGGTTAATAGACTAGGATGAGGAAGGTATGGGACAATGTGATTAAGGGAAGGTGGACTAGGAGGTGATAAAGAAGATGAAGAAGACATAGGAGATGACATTGTAGCTGAGGAGGAAGAACCAGTAGACTCATGACTAGAACTGAGAGGAGCAGAAGAAGAAATAGACACAGGAACAAGAGGAACAGAGGCTGGTACTTGCAGGAACACGACGACCAGAGGCTTGGACTTGCTGGGTGGGAGGAGGGAAAATAGAAGTGTTAGAATTTACAGATGCCGAGTGAGGAAAACACAACTCTTGAAAATGACATCTTTGGAAATATAAATGCTGCCACTGCCACTAGGTGAAAGGCATTCACACCATTTATGAACAGAGGAGTAGGGGTGTTAACGGGCCGAGCCGAGCTTTGATCTTAACGGGCCAAGCCTGTATTTAACCGTGTCCGACTGGTCTTAGCCTGTTACCTGTTACGAATATAATATTGGCATGTGGCCTGGTTTATTTACAAAAAATAAAAGCCTGTGTGAAGTCTGTCTTAGCCTGCTAGCATGTTAAAGAATAAAAATAAGAGAACAGAATTCCACAAAAAATCAATTTCCAGATAAAAACCTTAGCTTCCAATTTGCAGCAATAATTTACAAAGTCTGCAATAAATAAATAAAATTAAAGTGAGAGAAGGTAGATAACAGGTTATATTATCTTAGCCCATTATAAAAAAAGTGCCAACAAAAATAAAAATAAAATAAATAAAATAAAAAATAAATTGACACAAACGAGCAGTGCACAGTGGAACGAATGAGTTTTTGTGGGTTTGTTTGTGTGAAGGAGGATGAAGGATAATATAGAACAGCACTAGTAATTCCATAAATATACATAAATTCAATATATATCCAAATAGCATAATATAGAACAAAATCATTCAAAAAGTCTGTTAAACCAATAAAATGGGGTGAAATAAATTGATGAGAGAGAGTTATTACAAGTAGTATAAAAAGTATAAATAAATATTTATGTACTAGGCTAGCCTGGGAGGCTCTAAGGCCGAGCTTCTGAATTAGAGCCTGTGGCCTTTTTATTAAACGAGCTTTTATACAAGTCCAAGCCTGGTTCCAACACGAGCTTTTACTAAACGAGCTCAGGCCTTTACGAGCCGAGCCAAAGGCCCTGGCTCGTTTACCACCCCTACAGAGGAGTAACCCAAAAAGGTGAAGACAAAGGACCTGAAATCTAATTTATTTTATTGCTGGACTGGACAACAGGTACAACCAAACACTTTGAGGGAACTATAATCAGGATATTGGTTAAAAAGGCGAATGAAAGGGACATCACGGTTAAGAGAGGTAGTAGGCAAGCGATTAATAAGATAGATTGTAGTAAGGAAAGCATGGTCCCAAAAGGTGAGTGGCATGGGCCAAAAGTGTGAGGCCAACCTCATCAATTTGCCTGTGTTCTCCCTCTACATAAGCATTTTGGTGATGAGTATGGTGTCAAATCAGACTGTATAATGCCAAAATCAGCAAATACCTTGGAAAAAGGTCTAAACTCTCCACCCTAGTCAGTTTTAAATGATTTGATTTTCTTTCCTAGTTGCATCTCAACCAAAGACTTGGAAGTGGTGAAAGACAGATAATGAACCACTTTAGGCTTCAGGAGATAAATCTAAGTATAGCATGTGCAGGCATCAACAAATGTTATTTGATAAGATAAGCCATCAGTTGAGGGCACATGGGTTGGTCCCCGAAGGTCACTAAATAATGATTCAAATGGTTTGGAATAATTAGTAGATGCTGGTGAGGATGATAAACGATGAGGTTTACCCAAACAACATTCAAAACAGAAGTCATCAACATTTTTGTTACTGAGCGGTAGATTATGTAGTTTAAGTACAGACTGAATAACGTGAATGTGGGCGACCTAGTCTCCAGTGTCATTGTGCATAGGTGGATGTTAATAGAGGCTATTACAATGGAAGTTGAGTTTACAGTACTAGAACTAGGAAAACTAGATGCAGTAACAGCTGACAAACAGGCTAGAGAGAAAACACAAGTGTCAGGTTTAACTTGATGATTGGTACCAGAATCAGCATACCAATTTTTAGTGGATTCAGTATCTGATGCACCTGGGTGACTGACTTGGATTGGGCTTTTCTATAATTTATTCCATAGTTTAGTGCTTTTCAATAATTTTAATTATCCCTTTTTGTTATTTTTAGATTATGTTTGAGTGTGTGTTGATTGTGCGTTATCTCCTTTGATTGCGCATGATTATAGTACTTTACTTTTTATTATTTCATTTTGCCTATTTAAGGCTTGGAGAACCCTATTATTATTAGGTTGTTTTTGGTTAAATAAAATTAAGAAAAGAGAAAAGTGTTTTCTCGCAATTCTTGTTTTGTTCTTTCTTTTTATTTAGTCAATTGGTTACTGCTTCGGCATTAGTATCAGGTGCAGTGAGATAGGCCATTGGGGGTGGATGCAATCCCACTGAACTTGAAAAGCCAGGTAGCTGAGACTGACCAAATAGAATGGGATCACGAGAAGCAGGAGGATACTGTGACTGAGATGTAGAACCATAGTGTGGAGCTTAGGATGATTGTGGTGGAGGAGCTGGAGTTAGGTGAAGTTGCTGCTGCCAAGAAGGATTATCAAACTGTGATTGCATCCTCGGGGAATTGTGAGAAATTCTTGGATCTAAGGTTTGATAGGATAGTAAGGCACCAAAATGGAGTCATTAGCGCTGCCATAGGTGTAATCGAATTGATGGAAGCAAATGGCGGTGTTATTCCCAGTTTTGTGACAGACCTAAACATTCAACTGAATTCTGGTAAGCTCTCTCTTCCTCAACCAGAACAGTGACCACGGAGACAACATCTTTCTTGCCCTGGTTGGCGGAATCGAAATTGAGCAAAATTGCCACCATACTGAATCTGCTGCTGAAACTGGTTTGCTGAATTAGGGACAGTGTGATGTGCGAACTGATTCTGAGTGGGAGGTACCATTTCACAACCTTGAGCTTTACCAGAAGGTTGCAATGGCGATGAAGCCGACGAAAGGCACTGTCTTAGTTTCAGATTGTTTCTGAGCCATCTGAACAGAGGACCCAAATGTAGTGGCTTGTCTGTTCTTTTCTACACGAGATTCATGAGCTAACAACAGGGATTCTATCTCATGTACTGTGTAAGGCTCCAATCTGCTGTTCACAGAGGTGACAGGCTTCATATTCCTCTGGCAATCCATCCAGAATGGTATGGAGATGCTCTTGATGTGAAACTGAAAAACCAATGGAGATCAAGGAATCAATAAGCCTTGATCCGCAACAGATATTCTGAGACAGTTCTGCTGCCTTTCTTGTTTTCCTTAGTTCAGACCGAAATTGATGAGCCTTAGCTTGAGTTTGTGAATTGAAGAAGTTAGGATTTCATCCCATAACTGCCAAGAATGGATGCACAAAACCACTTGAGTGAGAAATGGCTCTGACAATGACGAGAGTGGCCAAGAAAATAGCAGCTTATCCTGCTGTTCCCATCGCAGATACACCTCATTGATTCTGCCACAACCATGATCCTCTTCAGAGAGGAATCGGCTTGGAATTTCAGGATTTTCCACGGATTTATGAAGCTGATGACCTTTAATCACTGCCTCCACCTGTTGTTTCCAGATCAAGAAAATTTTCTTGTCTAATCACATTGACCTGAATATGAACAATTGATTGGAGCTGCTACTGGGTTTGGTGAAGAATAATGGTGTGACTTGCCGTCATTATGAAATGGGTTTACTGGCGAAGCCATGGCATGGATCTCAAACTCTAGATATCATGAAAGAGTCTGAACACGAGCAAGAAAATGATAGAAACTGAGGGAAAATGGAAGAAAGAAAAATAGAGAGAATTCTATATAGTTTGAGTTTGTTATTTTCATTCTGATGAACTCAGTCATGAGTTCTTGCATTTAGAGGTGCCTAATCTGTTATCTAGCTGATTATGACAGCTGTATCTAACTTTCTAAGAGACTTGTCTTACAAGCTTAGAGTAATAGAAGCTACTTATTAGTTTCTGTAACAACGGGTGTATATTTAAGAGATAAAAAAGGGTTTTACTCCAAACAATCTTGATTCCCTGGTGTTGTTGTTTTAGGGAGGGGGTTGGTTAACTATGATTATTTATTGGTTTATTTTTTGTAGTTTGCTAAATCTGGCTTAGTATTCAGCAATTCCATTAGCCCAGGGAGAATATGTAGTTTCACTCTCTATGATTGATATAAATTTGTTATGTGCTCCACTATATTGTCCTCTATATCTGGCTTAGTTTTTCAATTGCATCCATGTTATTTATGCTTTCAACGCGACTTTCTTAGAATTTTTCTCAAGTTGAGTGCAAAATTTAAGTATACAATTTTATCTTCAAGTTCATGTTCTTATCTTGTAAAATCTCAAGATATCATTATATGGAGTTTTTGTCGTGCTTGAATCAGTTGTTAGTGATGCAGTGTTCTTTTTATGATATGCTTCAATAAGACCTTTTACTTTTGACCTTCAGTGTGTGAGCAGGCATATAGTATGGCTCAAAATCTTGATCCCAACAGTGATGGTAGGGGAGTTCTTCAGTTCAAGACTGGTTTAATGTCTGTAATTAAGGTATTGGTAGTGAATTTTGAGGGTTTCCTTTTTAGTCATTTGATTTTTTCCTTTTTCTTTTTTCAAGTGACTTAAAAGGGCTTATCAATTCACTTGTTAGTGATTTTCATTTCACTATTGTTTATAGCAAAAACTTGCTAAGAAGGATGGAGCCCGGATTGATCGCAATCGCGACATGGAAAACCTGTGGGAGTTTTATCAACGCTACAAGCAACGTCATAGAGTGGATGACATTGAACGAGAAGAGAAAAGATTGCAAGAATCTGGAACTTTTAGCTCTACACTGGGAGAGTATGTCTAACTCATGATTTTTTTGTTAATTAAACTTATAAATGTGTAGTTTATTCCTTGAGTGAGATTGGTGAAGGTTATTTATTCTTTTTTGCTATGTCAAAAAGCTTGATGCTTTATGTGCAAGCTTGACCTTGGATTATTTTGCTCAATGGATAAAATCTCCTACTTGTTTTTGAAGGATTTGCTTTGTATGTCAATGAAAATTCAGTGCATGGTCTATTCATTTTGATTCAAAATTATCTTAAAGTGAAACTAAACTTGTTGGTGCAGTTTAATGAGTTTTCTTGAAATACTCCCTTTCCTCCATTGGTTGCTAAAGCTGGTAAATGGTCAGCTCTTAGCCTTGCATTTTTTTTGGAATGTAATTAAAATGTAATGGAAGTGCTAAGAAGTCATTTTGTTGAAGGTGCAAAATAATATAAAAATATGTTAATATGGAAAATAATAAGCTGATACTAATGTGGAACCACTGAAACAGGTGGGTAAACTGTCATTAACTCTCCTTAAGTCATATATGTTAATATGCTATACATGATTTGCAAGGTAATGAAATTGTTATTGGAGGGCACCCCTTCTCTCCTAACCAAACAAATTCTTAAAAATGCAGAAAGACTGTCTCATTTACTATTTCCATTTTCTGTTGATTAAAACCATGTTTATTTAATCTAGATTATGCTTTGATACAGTATAATATTTGTGTGAGTTGTTTTGTTGTTCTAGGTTGGAAGTTAGATTGTCAGGCATGAAAACGGTTATTGCCACACTACGTGCCTTAGTGGAGGTCATGGAGGCGCTTAGCAAGGATGCTGATCCTAGTGGAGTTGGAGGGCTCATAATGGAGGAGGTACTCCTTGTATATTATTTTAATATGTCTATCAAGAAGCAAATTAACTTGTGTGATTTTGCATTGTATCCAGTGCATTCTCTGTTGCTCACGATTTTGTCTTTGATTTATACTACTACTGATTATTTGTTGTTTAAAAATTCTAAGCTACTATTCTTTATTCTTTTTGGGTGAGTAGCTGCCATCTTATTGTGGAGTCTAGAAATCTTCTGGCTACCTCTTTTCATCTGATTCTTGAACTTGGCAAACTTCTTATAGAACTTATTTAAATAAACTGATTATGATGTACCGAAAAAATAAACTGGTTGCAAATAACTCTTGTCATCTTTGTCTTACATGTTCTCTCAGTTGAGAAAAATAAAAAAGTCAAGTGCGACATTATCTGGAGAGCTGACACCATACAATATTGTTCCTCTAGAAGCACCGTCATTAACAAATCCTATCAGAATTTTCCCAGAAGTAAGTTGAACCCTTCAGAAGACTTGATGTATCTTTTGCCTTTTTTTTACAGTGTCCTGTATTTGATCTGTTCCCTTTATTGATAATCACAAAAAGGTTATGAAATTATAAACATTGATACACCCATTCATGATTGTCTGCATGATATCTGTAATATTATCCTGGAATTCACGTACTCTGCTTGGTTGTGTAACTTGTGAGGTTTGATTCATAATATCAGGTTAAGGCAACAATATCTGCAATTAGATATACTGAACAGTTCCCCAGACTTCCTGCTGTATTCAAAGTATCTGGACAAAGGGATGCAGACATGTTCGATCTTTTGGAATTTGTGTTTGGTTTCCAGGTTTGTAATGATTGTAATTTCTCTGTTGTAGCTGTTTATTATGGCTAATTGTGTGGAATTAACACTTTCTTCGTAGCTTCCTACTTGAGTCTTTTGTTTTGCTTTGAACTTTTTTTTTTAATTTTATTACCGATGTGGAACCAATATTTAACAATATGCTCAACATTTAGTGCTAACAAGTAACAATGGACATTTTGTTACTCTAAAACCCTTGTCATCCACCGGTTTCAATGATGTCAAATATTCCTCCCACTATGTAACCCCCCCAAAAAAAAAATATCCCTCCACTAATAAATTGCGTTTCTATTTGGAGTTATATTTTTCTTCTCACAAATAAACTGTATGCCTTCCTGAATTTATTTTTCATGTATTACAATTGAAAGCCAATTTACAGTCAATTTTTAGATTTAATAAGAAAATATCGGCATACTCAAAATAAAATTTATTCTTCTCCTTGTACCTGCATTTCCATTGTTTACTCTATTATTATTACAAAAGAGAATGGTGTCATACTTGCATGTGTTGAATAGGATTTTGTTAGACTCATACTGTAACTCAAACTTATTCTAGAAAATTGAAGCATGGCACCAGGTGGGATAACAAGGGAAATGAAGGATTTATTAGTGACATTGGGATTTTAGACCAATTTGAGAATAATAAGACTATCCCTTACTGACACGGGGAGTGATGAAGGCTTAATGGGAATATTGGGACTGTTTAATTGAAGGAATGAAGAGAAGAGAAAAAGATAGAAAGGGAGGCTTTAAAGATTTTTGTGTAGGAGTTTAGAAGGGAAGGAAAAAAATTATGAAGAGTGGTTCTGGGTATTGGCTAGATGCTCAATGTTACATTTAGTCAATTTATTTCCTCATTTTGTTCTGTTATTTTTACTTTTTTTGAATTCCAACAAATCTAACATACCAGTCTGGATAGAGTAAGACAAATTACTTTTTCATCAATTCTGTGGTTTTTCTGCTCTTACATTTCTTTCAGTTTTCTAGTTCACAATAGATTTCATTGTGGAAGTTTTTTGTAGTTATGATTAAACAAGACTACCATTGAAATATGAATTTTCTTGGAGTAAAATCTTTTTGTTTCACACCATATGTTAAACATTCTTGTTTAAATATTGTAAATTTTCTATATGCAGAAAGATAATGTTAGGAACCAGCGTGAAAATGTTGTTTTGATGATAGCAAATGTGCAGTCTCGACATGGCATACCTGCTGAAACTGATCCAGTGAGTTCTTTTATGAATCCAATTTAGTGCAATTTCACTATCAACTATTTATTTTTTCAGTTTGTAGCATTCTGTATTTCTGTTTTGCTTTATCATCTGTCTGAAAAGAATACACAATTATTTTGAATTTGTATTTGTAAACTGATTTTTAGGTGTTCTCCAGAGGTTGGTGTAAAATTTTAGCATGAAATTGTCTGAGATGCAAACCAGTTATTTGTTCTGTCAGTGGTCTAGTAACTAGTTTTCACGTGATAGAATCTTGTTCTTTGCAGATGTACATCTTAAATGAATTTTTCTTCTTTATCCATCTTCATAAGCATGCATTCCTTTGACTGTATAGGTGTTTGGATTTAATTTTTAATGTACGAGTAAGACTTTATCATGTTTGCTTATAGGTGTTTTGTTTGCTTTAGAGAAGGTTAAATTGGGTAAGAGAAGGCTGTCATATGTTTATGGGGTTTGTTGTCTTGATGCTTAAAACGGATGGGAACCGAAATCATATAGCACAAGATAGGACGGAAAAAAGATTTTAATTTTATTGATCCTACTGATATCAAGTTGATATCAGAGAAGGAATGGTGATTACATCTGAAAGAAGAAAAAAAGTGATAGTAGGCTTTTGAGAGGTCTGTTCTCTCTCCATAAGAAATCTTAGTCCAGGGTTTTCAAGAGGCACTTGGTCTCTCCAAATTCTTAGGCTGCCTAATTACCTCCCCCTTCTCCCCTATTTATCACAGATTCCCCGTAAATACAAGATCAATCACCCATAAATATAGAATCAATTACTCACAAATCGACCCCATAAATATAGAATCAATCACCCGTAAATACAGAACAGAATCAATCGCCTATAACAGAATCAATCATACACTCGGAGTGGGAAGAGCCTAATTCCTTACTGCCCTTCATAGAATACACCCATAAGGATGGATTATACCTATCAGTAGCTCTAGTTTTCCATTGAAGTGGGAAATTAATAAAGTCTGTGGAAATTTATTGCCCATTAGCAGGTTTTTGTTTGATAGCACAAGAGGTTTGATCACCCTTTGAGCACTTCTTAATAGGCTCCCTTTTATATGTTGCTCTCTCGTTTAGGCTTGGGAGAACTTTCTTAAGGATCTATGACTGAGTAATTTGCTATGACGAAGAAGGAATATTAGCTGTATTGCGAGGTATCAAATAACATGATATTAAACAGTATATTTTATATAATGTTTGCACTGGAAGTCTGATTGGAACATCCTTTTCTATTACAGAGGGAATTTAACATAGAAAAGGATATAAACAGAAATGAAAAAGAAAATAACAGCCACTAGGCTAGTCTTTGAGGGGCTGGCCTCCTCCCAAATTCACTCTGCATCTGAATTTGCTCTTCCTTCCCCACCTGTCTGTGGGCAGGCTGTTACAATGTAGAACCCGCATATTATGTATCATACTTCTTTCTCCTCCATTTCCCACACTAGACATGGTCCAGCCCACATTCCTGACTTGATCAAAAGTGCAGCATAGTAGGTGTCGAACAATGAGGATGTTGTATGTATTATATCCCCAAATTCCGTAAAATCCCCAAATTCCTAACAATTTTAAAAATATTTATAATAACAGAATTGTCAAAAATAACATTTAATTATTTATTAAGAGTACATAACTATTGCAAAAACTAAACTAAAACAAATTTGGAAAAATGTTACCGCCGCACTTGTAACAAGGACAAGTGCAAGGCTAAATTTATCATACTTTCATTACCAAAAATGTATTCAATGTAAATATTAAAACTTCAAAATGTAAAACCGTAGTCTTAAGGTTTAACTTAAAATATGACTTATACAATTATTAAATTCCAAGCATAAAATTTATAATGTTTAGGCCTAGCTTGAAATGTCCGGGACGTTATCCTCACTGTCCACTGCTAGCCCCATCCTTCGAAACTTGCTTCACTGAGGGGCTGCTCCCCCGAAAGATCATTGCAACATGCAATCACACAAACACAAACAATAAGCAAAAAATGGTAATCCCAATCCAAAACACAGTAAAGATAGTAATAACTCAATTACTCATCATAATCAACTCAAGCATCAATTCAGATATGTCATTTCCATTATTAATTTTATTTAGTTTCATTTAATTGGAAGAAAACCATGGTAGATCCGGGAAACTCTGTTGCTAGTCACGTATAATCAAATTTGACCATCATCAAAATATCAATCCTTAGTGTGCACACCTCTCCACCAAAGTTGCAATTAGTACCCTGAGAAATCCTGTTGCCAGGTACCACTTTGTGAAGAACGGATAAAAATCATTTTCACATCATATAACATCATAGGCATAAAGCCAAAATGTTGTGTCATCACTTTCAGGAGATACCATCCCAAAAACTATTTTTCCACTATTATCCTATTACACAAATTAGGGAAATCCAATCTTGTCACAAATCACATACTTGAAAATTTTCTCAATCAATTATCCAGCATTTATCAAAGATAAGATTCATGTCACACATAATTAATTATCCAGCATCTATCAGAGATAAGATTCATACCACTATAATCAATTATCCAGCATCTATTAGAGGTTAGATTCATATCACATATAATCAATTAACACGTCAGCCTACTGTCACTAAGGAATTAGGATAGTTGAGATTAAAGAATAATTGTACATTGAATAATCATAGTGTATTACAATGTACAAGAACTCTCTATTTAAAGAGACTAAAAGACCTAATAGGTTGAGCTCATACGATGTGGGATTATATATATACTGAACTATTTTTCCAACTATTCTAACACTCCCCCTCAAGCTGGAGCATATATATTGTAAGCACCCAGGTTGCCACAAATATATTCAACCCGAGGACCCCTAAGAGCTTTAGTGAAGACATCCGCAAGTTGATCATTGAAGTTGACAAATTCCGTTTTGATTTCTCCTGACTGAATCTTTTCTCGAATGAAATGACAATCGATCTCTATATGTTTGGTTCTCTCATGAAATACAGGATTATGGGATATATGTAGTGCAGCTTGATTGTCACAAATGAGAGTCATGGGTTTCTTCTGTTCACAAAGATGGAGCTCCCGAATCAACTGCTTTAACCAGATTAGCTCGCAGGTAGCAACTCCCATTGCACGATACTCGGCCTCTGCACTAGATCGGGTAACAACAATTTGTTTCTTACTTTTCCAAGAAATCAGGTTTCCTCCAAAGAAAACACAATAGCCTGAAGTAGAGCGCCTATCCGAGGGTGATCCTGCCCAATCGACATCTGAATAACCACAAATTTCTGTATTTCCCTGATCTGAATATAATAAACCTTTCCCTGGTGCTCCTTTGATGTAAAGAAGGATCCTAACAGCGGCATCCCAATGAGAATCACACGGAGAATCAAGAAACTGACTAGCGACACTAACAGCAAAAGAAATGTCCGGCCTAGTCACAGTGAGATAATTGAGCTTCCTAATCAACCTCCGATAACGTCCAGGATCAGATAATGGTTCTCCTTGTCCGGGTAGTAATTTGATAGTAGGATCCATGGGTGTGTCAACTGGCTTACACGCCAACATACCAGTCTCTTCTAGGATATCCAAGGCATACTTCCTTTGACAGATAGAAATGCCCTGTCTAGATTGTGCTACCTCAGTTCCCAAGAAGTAACGCAGCTTCCCGAGGTCCTTTGTCTGAAATTGACTGAATAAATACTTTTTTAACTGACGAATTACAGCTTGATCACTCCCGGTGAGGATGATGTCATCAACATAGACTAACAAATAGATGCACTTATCAGGAGATGTGATCCTATAAAACACAGAGTGGTCAACTTTACTGCGAATTAAGCCAAACTCCTGAACAACAGAACTGAAGCGACTGAACCATGCCCGAGGAGACTGCTTGAGACCATATAAGGATTTGCGAAGACGACACACCATCCCAGACTCCCCCTGAGCAACAAAGCCCGGTGGTTGCTCCATATAAACTTCTTGTAAATCACCATGAAGAAAGGCATTTTTGATGTCAAGTTGAAGGAGTGGCCAGTGACGAATAGCAGCAAGAGCAAGAATTAGGCGAACTGACGCCATCTTAGCGACCGGAGAAAATGTATCGCTATAATCAATGCCGAATATTTGAGTAAAACCCTTTGCAACTAGGCGGGCCTTGAGTCGATCAACATGGCCATCAGGTCCAACTTTCACAGTAAACATCCAGCGACAACCAACTGTAGACTTCTCTGGAGGAGCAGAAACAAGGTCCCAAGTGCCATTGGAATGAAGTGCAGTCATCTCATCAAGCATCGCTTGGCGCCGCCCTGGATGGGAAAGTGCTTCACCTGTGGTTTTAGAAATAGAAATAGAAGAGAGACTAGAAACAAAGGTGAAATGAGGTGAAGAAAGACGGCCATAGCTCAAAAAAGTATAAAGAGGATAAGGGTTACGAGTAGTACGTGTACCTTTTCTTTGAGCAATGGGAAGAGCCTCTGGTGAAGGATCCGGAGGGGAAGAAGCAACAGCAGTGGGCGATGAGTCAGCAAGAGTCGAGTCGGCAGGAGGCACAGTTTTGCGACGCTGATAGGTGAGAAGTGGATGGTTCTCAGGTATAGAAGCAATAGGTTGCTAATCTGGAATAGAAGCACCTGCAGCTGGCAAAGACAAGTCAAGAAAAGGGACAAGAAGAACATGATCAACCTGTGACAACTGAGATAGGATAGAATTAAAGGGTTGTTGATCAAGAAAAGTGACATTAGCGGAAACTAAGTAACGCTTAAGATCGGGAGAATAACAACGATAACCCTTTTGAAGACGAGAATAACCAAGAAAGATACACTGAAAGGCTTTGGATGTTAACTTATCCTTACCAGGAGTGAGATCATGAACAAAACAAGTACAACCAAAGACATGTGGAGTTAGAGGATAAAGAGGAACATCTGGAAGCAATAGGTTATAAGGAATGTCATTGTTGAGCACAGATGAGGGCTTGCGATTGATGAGAAAACAAGAGATGAGTACAGCATCTGCCCAGAAGTGAATGGGAACCTGCATATGAAGAAGAAGGGTACGTGTAGTTTCAATGAGATGTCTGTTTTTACGTTCAGCCACCCCATTTTGTTGTGAAGTGTGAGGACAAGTAGTTTGATGTAAAGTACCTTGTGTGGCCAAGAAATTAGAAAAATCAATAGAAACAAATTCCTTAGCATTATCACTACGTAGAATACGAATAGAAACACCAAATTGAGTATGAATCTCAGTATAAAACTTTTTATTAATGGAAAATAACTCAGAACGATTTTTCATTAAATAGACCCAAGTGCAACGGGAAAAATCATCAATAAAGGTAACGAAATACCGAAAACCTAAAACAGACAAGGTACGACTTGGACCCCAGATATCTGAATGAACAAGAGAGAAAGGGGCATCAGCTCGTTTATTGACTTGACTGGCAAAAGAGGAACGTGTATGCTTCCCTTGTTGACATGACACACAATCCAAAGACTGAAGACCGGATAAAAGAGGAACCATTTTCTGCAACTTTGAAAGACTTGGATGACCGAGGCGACTGTGGATAAGTTGTGGAGATTCTGTGTGAGAGAGTGCCACTGAAGGACGAGGCACATCCAGATAGTAAAGCCCCCGTGACTCACGACCCACTCCAATTATTTTCCCCGTACGCGGATCCTGCACAGAAACAGAATGGTTAGAGAAAGTAATGGTGCAAGTGAGGGAGTGGATCAACTTACTAATAGAAATTAAGTTATAAGGGATGCCTGGAATAAACAGATGTCAAGGCTAAGGTAGAGGTCGGACGAGCTTGTCCAATCCCACGAACTGGGGCTTTGGTTCCATCCGCAAGGGTAAAAGAAGGTAAATGATCAGAATAAGTAAGAGATGTAAAGAGTTCCGTATTACAACAGAGATGATCGGTAGCACCTGAGTCAAATATCCAAGTGCCAAGTGATGTAAAATGAGAAACACAAGCAACAGGATTACCAGTATATGGTTGAGACTGAGGAGAAGCCTTCTTGAGAAGAGTTTGGAGTGCAGCATAGTCTGCAAGTGAGAGAGAAACTGAACCAAGTGATGCATTGTCTGATTGAGCTATATTTGCAGCATGAGAGATAGAATCCTTCAGTTTGGAAGATGTAATGGGCCCAATATTAGTAGAGATGATTCCTGAGGAAGTTTTAACAGGAGGACAAGGAGAGTTAACCTCCGAGAGATCAGGGGACGCTGCTGCCATTTAAAGACAGAATATAAAAGCCGTAAACGAAGGCAAACGATATCCAATCAAGGAGAACCACGCGTCTAAAGTGAGACCCACAAAGAACCAAGCACAGATCCGGAAAGAGGAGAAGAAGACGAGAAGTTCTGTCCAAGAACGGCCAGAAAACTCCACCGGAACAGTGCACACGCGCCGGTTGAAGGAGGCGCGTGGGCACCACGCGCAGAGGAGAAGAACGGCGCGTGGCTGACGCGACGGTTGTCGGACCACCACAGAACTGGTCGCTGGGATGAGACGGTCCTGATCGCAGGTAGTCTGGGCTAAAAACTCGCCGGAACAGTGCTCGGTGGCCTGAACAGTGACGAGCGGCGGTTGTTGGCGGCGGGAAGTGGTTATGACAGTTGAAGAAACAAGCCGGAGAGACACACGGCTTAGAGAAAAAACTCGCCGAAAGAATGCACGACAAAGTAGAAGAGAACACCTAAGCAGTGGGCTTAGGGTTTTAGCTGAAGCGGATCCCCAGAGCTAAAAAGCTCTGATACCAAGTTGAGATTAAAGAATAATTGTATATTGAATAATCATAGTGTATTACAATGTACAAGAGCTCTCTATTTAAAGAGACTAAAAGACCTAATAGGTTGAGCTCATACGATGTGGGACTATATATATACTGAACTATTTTTACAACTATTCTAACAAGGATTATCAACATCAACAATACCGTTATTCCAAACTAATTGGTGTTGTGGTAGATGAATCCAAATGAAAGATACAAAGAGATTGAAAAAAGATAAAAATAAAATTTAAGTATATATATATATATATATCTTAAGTTAAAAGGAAAATTCGATAAAACGGTAGTAAGACCGGCAATGCTATATGGCGCGAAATGCTGGCCAGCACATAGGCAACATGAGCATAAGATGGGAGTAACAGAGATGAGGATGTTAAGGTGGATGTGCGGTTATACTAGGTTGGATAAGATAAGAAAAGAAGATATTCGACGAAAGGTCGGAGTGGTACCAGTAGCCGAGAAGATGAGAGAACATAGATTGAGGTGGTTTGGCCACGTGATGAGAAGGCCCCTGGATGCTCCTCTAAGAACAGAAGTTTGTTACTAAGAGCTCAACACAAAAAGAGGCAGAGGTAGGCCGAAACTTACTTGGGGGAAAGTGGTAAAACAAGATTTAATGGAGTGGGATATAGATTGGCGGACGGTATGTCTTAGAATGGAATGGTGAAAAGCTATAAGTATGGTGGAGGGTTAGACCCGTTGTTATTCCTATGTTCCAGATGGTCCTTTTTTAGTCCTTTTCCCCTTCATCTCCCCCACTTCTCCTTGTCCCTTTCTTTTTTACTTTTATTTATTTATAGATACATATATATATATTTTATTTTATTTTATTGTATTTTTATTTTATTATTTTATTTTTATTTTATTTTATTTTCAACCGTTTTGTATCTTTCATGTGGGTTCATCTACCACCGACCCCAATTAATTTGGGATAAAGGTGATGTTGATGTTGATTGATTGATATATATAAAGAGGTAAACAATTAAGAAGGAAAATATATGAAGGTAAACTAAAGATAGAGATATATTGTAGGGCAAAAAAAAGTAAGAAAGCAAGACGAAAAATAAATAAATAAAATAAAGATAATATATATATATATATATTAATATAAAAGTAAAAATACAAGGGTGTGAAAGAAAAAAGATGCGGGAAGGGAAAATAGATAAAGGAAAAGAAGGGAAAACAAGAAGGGGGGAGATGAAGAGGAAAAGGACTAAAAAGGGATCATCTGGAACATAGAAATAACAACGGGTCTAATTCTCCACTATTCTTATTTCTTTTCTCCATTCTGTCCTAAAACACACTATCCACCAATCTATATATCACTCCTTCAAGTCTTGTTTTACTGCCTTCCCCCAAGTAAGTTTCGGTCTACCTCTATCTCAAATTTTTGTTGAGGTCTTGGTAACAAACTTTTGTTCTTACGGGAGCATTGAAGGGCCTTTTCATTACGTGTCTAAACCACCTCAATCTATGTTCTCTCATCTTTTCAGCCACAGGTACTACTTCTACCTTTTGTCAAATATCTTTTTTTCTTATTTTATCCATCGTCGTATAACCACACATTCACCTTAACATCCTCATTTCTACTACTCCCATTTTATGCTCATGTTGCCCATGTCCTGGCCAACATTCAACTCCATATAACAGTTGGCCTTATTGTTGTTCTATAAAATTTTCCTTTTAGCTCAAGGGGAGTTTTGCATTACACAAAAGCCCAGATGCACTACGCCATTTCATCCACCGTGCTTTGATTCTATGGTTTATATCCTCATCAATCTCTGCACTTTTTTGCAAAATGGATTCTAGGTATCTAAAATCATCTTTCTTGAGTACTTCTTGACCAAGTAGATGCACGAGATCTTGATCTACATCTCTTACCAGAGAAAACTCACACTTCATATACTCAGTCTTGCTCTAGCTTAACGTGAATCCTTTAGACTCCCAACGTACTTCTCCACAATTCAAGTTTTCTATTAACACCGTCTTTGGTTTCATTGATAAGCACAATATCATCTGCAAAAAGCATACACCACGACACTTTCTCTTGAATATCTTTTGTTAGTTCATCCATAACTAAGGCAAAGAGATAAGGACTTAGAGCCGAACCTTGGTGTACACCTACCGTTATTGGAAAATAACTTGATTTTGCATGATAAGCTTTCACACATGTAGTAGCCTTATCATACATATCCTTGATTGCATCTATATACTTCGATAATTCTTTTTTCTTCTCAAGAACCCACCATAAAACTTTTCTTGTAGTTTGATTGCAACGCAACTTGGGGTATGACATGCTGAGGATATTCAAAATTAAGTTACCCACTATAAGCTTCACTAGAATAATCCTGTCCCCTTTCCTTTCGACGTCAACAACTTTTTTTTCTGAAACTTCTATTGATCATAATTCCAATACCATTTCAACTTCTGTTTATACCTGTGTACCACAACTTGAAACCTGTGCCATCCACTTCCTTGACCTTTTCTCCAACACACTTAGTTTCTTGCAAGCAAACAATATTCACTTTCCTTCTAGCAAAAACATTTGCTAACTCCGTCAATTTATTATCCGTTAAGGATAATAAAACTAACCTACAGATTACAATTACCCGTAACAAATTCATATATAAAGAACCTAGGATTACCTAAAGATTAGTATTATATATAACAAATTCCATATAAAACTAACCTATGAGAAGGATTAGGATTATTTGAACTCTGTGTTTGAAGGCTTCCTAAGGAGGAGTGATTCACATTGAAAAACGTAATTGGCTGCTAAAGTGGAAAAATAGTTATAATAGAATTTGAAAGGATTGGGAGGAAAGAAGAAAGAAGAAAGAAGAAAAAGGAATGGAGAGATGCAGGGAATTGGAGAGGATGCGGAAAATGTTTGATTTGTTAGGTTCAGCTCCTATTTATAGCTGAGTTTTTGTAACAGAAAAATGACATTAATTGCAGATAATATTAAATGGTTAAATAATTATTAATGGTAATCATGGTTAATTTAATTAACATTAATTCATATCTTAATGGTTACATAATTAAATGATAATAAAAATAAATGCTGAACGTTACAAATTAAAATTACCACCAATTAATGTTATAATCTTATAATCAAATAATGGCATACTAGTAACGACTAATGGCAACCAATGTCAACATATAAATACATCAATGCCTATTCTTATAACACCACCTTATGCCAAAGTTAACATGTCTGACATCATATAATGATATACATACATATTAGGGTATACACAATTATTATTATTATTATTATTATTATTATTATTTTTCCTGATTTATTACAATGAACCCTTGGTGTTTCTACATAACGATAAATTGTTTGGTTTCATATTTTTTGTTGAATTTCATATGGACTAGACATCAATCCATATATGTTATTATTATTTTTTTAAATTGTTAAACTTTTGGTTCTCTCTTTGTTTAATGGGTGGGATGTACAGAAAATAGATGAGAAAACAATCAAGGATGTCTTCTTGAAGGTGCTAGATAATTATATCAGATGGTGCAAATACTTGCGAATTCGTCTTGCATGGAATAGGTCATTACTTCAAACTGACTCTTACTTTGAGTAGCTTTTCTATTTTGTAGTTTGCTTGAATGAGTTTTTATGTTTCCTGCAGTTTGGAGGCAATTAATCGGGATAGGAAGCTTTTTTTGGTTTCCCTGTATTTTCTTATTTGGGGTGAAGCTGCAAATGTCCGTTTTCTTCCAGAGTGCATTTGCTATATATTCCACCATGTAAGTATTTGGTTGTGCTGTCTAAATTTTGGCCCATCAATGCCTCTATTAGCATGTTTACTGCAAATAGTTTTCAGATCACTTTTTATACTTGATCTTTCTTTCTATATGCACTACCATGATTTAGTACTTTTTTTGGTGGGGGTGGGGGGCCGGGTTTCGATTAACTTAATTTGCTTTTAGAAAGCTCATAATCAAAGTTGTCCAGAGAGAGCTTTTGAATGAAAGCTTTTTCTGAGTGTAAAATAATCAACCTAACAAGCACTAAATTGTATGCTAATAATCTCTGGATACCTTTCATATATGGGATTAATGTTTTTTATGTTGTAGGAGATAATTTTTTCTTCTACACACACATAAAAGTGTGTTGTTCATGTGGGACCATATGAAGAGAAGAGGGAGAAAAAGAAAAAGTGGATCGCACAAACTTTTATGTTTGTCTAGGAGATAAAATTATCTTCTACAACATGAGAAACATTAATCCCTTCATATATATATATATATATATATATATATTTATTTCATTATGACTGTTCCTTTAAAGATGAATGATTTGATGGGTATACTTAGTATGCTATATTTGGTTTCTGTTTTTGATGTGGGTGCCAATACCCTTAGGAATTAGTGGCCGATGTTTAGTCATATATTTCATTTAATTGAAACAAATATTAAATAACTTGCTGTATTTCATATTTCGTGAGTGGTACACGTGGCAAAATATTAACCATTAATGGCAAGGGAGTAAAGTTGACCAGTACCCTAACCAAAAGGAGGGGTATTAAGCCTCCCTATTTTGAAGACTAACTTGCAGCTGTCCTGGTCAGATTTTATTTTAATTTTTAAATACAATTTTACAGTAGTCATGTATCTGTTAAAGTAAATTGTTTGTATGTTTTGAATTCAAAATGTTAGACATGGGAAAATTGTAAACCAATGCTTTTTTGTATTTTCTTTATCTTTTTAAAAATATTTCCTGCTTTCTTTTTTTGTTGAAAGAACAAAGGAAAGTACTGTGTGGCTCTGTGCTTCAATTTTACAAGTTATGCCCCCTTGTATAATGTTAAATATCTGACTTATTTTAAAGAATGCTAAACCTTTCCCCCATTGCTTGTTATTTAGATGGCAAAAGAGTTGGATGCTATTTTGGATCATGGAGAAGCTGAACCTGCTGTCAGCTGCTTAACCGATGATGGTTCTGCGAAATTTCTGGAGAAAATAATTTTTCCGATATATGACACACTAGCTAAAGTGAGTTGCTTTAATCATCCCCTTGGTATAATACAATTGTATTAAATCGTATTTTCCATCATTATTCTAGTTTATTTCACATTTGTTTATTTAAACGAGTTGCAAATTGCCATCTTGTTATTGAAAGCATTCATGTAAATATTCATCTATTGTGCACGCCATCTGTTATAATGTAAAACGCCTCACCTCATAGGAACTTCTAGCTTAGCGAGGGGCCAATGCCCATTGTAAAATTTGATAACTGGTAATATATAAAAAATATTTTAATATTTTAATTGTATCTTAGAATAGTTTAGATTATCATAGACGATATCTTAGAAATAATTTCTTTATTTTTTTTATATTTCATAACTTTTTTCTTATTTAATTAGGATCGGGAATCTAATGTTAATATAGATATGGATTAGTGCTTTGTAGTTTGTATTACGTCATATCATATTATATCATAATTCATCAAACCAATTCATATCTCATATTATTTAGTCTTTTGTTATCTCTATTCTTCCTTCCTTACCTAAACCCCTATAATTTCAACATTGTATCATTGTGTTACCATCCTCCATGACCTATCTTATCACTATTCCATTGTCGAATTTCCTAAAATCTGAAACTCTATTGTCATGATGTATTTATCTCCGTGATTATTTTCTTCTTATTGGCCATGCATAATTTCCGATTACCCTTTTCTCTCAATTCATCCTTTTTAGTGGGATTTTCTGTCAATCGAACGTTAGTAGACTTGCCTCACTGTCCTCTTTCTCGATTTCCCCTCCTAGTTTGTTCTTTTCCAGTGCCAACATAGCATTGAGTGGGGTAATTTTAGAAGTTGTTTGGCCCCGATCTTTGTCCCAATTGCAATCTAGCACAACTAGTCTTTGACCTGGATGCATTTTGAGCTCCCAATCTAGGAAACTCCTTTCTACTGCCATCTGCCTTCATTGCTTATCCACTAGCCTTCATTGTTGCACCTTAGGTGCCTTTCCGCCGTCAGCCTTCATTGCTGGACCCTAGCTGCCTTCCCACCATAGCCTTCATTTTTGGACCCTAGATGCCTTCATCTCACAGTTTGGATCGAGCCTTCGTTGCTGGACTTCGAGTTTTCCTTTTGTTGTTTGACCCTAAGTGCCTTATTGCATGGTTTTGCATCCAACCTTCATCGTTGGACCCTAAGTCCCTTCATGCGCCTTCGTTGTGCTTGAAGACCCATTGGTTGCTGGCCTTGAAGATCCATTGCTGTTGTTTTCATTATCGGCCATTGATTACCCTTTGTTTGGGAGGATTCCTTATCCTCCCTTATCTCATTTTTCTTTTGATTGTTTTCTGTCTTAATAAATTTCTTCTTTTCTTAAAAAAATTGTCTTTATTATTTTTGCTTGTGTACTTATGGGAGTTTCAATATTTTTCTAGTGTCAGGAGGTTATATGTGGTCAATTTATTCTTTTGCATAATTATAATTTTCCTTTGTTTTTATTTATACTATTATTTAGCCCCCCCAAAAAAATGCAGGAAGCTGCTAGAAATAATAATGGGAAAGCTGCACATTCTGCATGGAGGAATTATGATGACTTCAATGAATACTTTTGGTTAGCAGCAGTGATACCATATAATATTTTGGCTACTGATTGGACTCGGAATTCTCAATTCTAATATGCAATTATATGTAGGTCGCCTGCTTGTTTTGAGTTACACTGGCCAATGAAGATGGATTCATCATTCTTACTGAAACCAAACAAAAAGAAAAGGGTTAGTTTTGTTGATTTCTATATTCATCCTTTAAAAGTCTTCTAGGTAATTATTTTTATGGAGTTTTTCTTCATAAATATAATTTTTTTCTTTCAATCAGCACAATTATTTCTGAAGCCATTGTGATAATTATTGTAGTTGTTTATCATTAAGGTCATCGACGTGGGGTTGTTTTTTTTCTTGCTGTATTTTATTTTTTCCATGTCAAAATGATTATTTATCTTGTACCATTTTAAAAAATATTCAAGATTATAACTTGTAAGTACTTTATAATTCATTTTCTTGTTTTATATTTGTGGGGTTGTTTTTCTCTCTTATATAATGCCCTCTTTCTACATACAAGACAAGAACAAAGGTCTTTTTCCATTAGGTGGGATCATCGACGTGGATCAAACGCCATTGTGTTTTGCCCCATTTCTACCAATAAAACAAAAAATTATAACTTATGCTCTACATCTGTGACTGAAGACCTTTTTCTTGTCTTGTAGTACTGGTAGTTTTGGGAGGCCTTATTGTCATCTGTTTAGCTCTAATTTGTTATTAGGTTTTCTGGTCAGTATTGCTTTGTTGGGTCAGTTCTTGTCAAAATTGGCTTTGAGAGATTGATTGAAGTGCTTTGTTCAAAGAAATTTTGTAGTAATAATTGTGTATTTTGAGTGTCAATGGGTAGTTCGAATGATAGTAATTTATGGGTTGGGGTAATAGTGACTTTTTGGCATGCTTAATCACATTGATTATCTGCTTAATTGTACCGTGTATATTCAACATGTGGTTGGCAGACTGGTAAAAGCAGTTTTGTTGAGCATAGAACATTTCTTCACCTGTATCGAAGTTTCCATCGTCTTTGGATATTCTTGGCATTAATGTTTCAGGTTAGTTTTTTGGTCCATTATTCCTCTGAAGTCTGAACTATTATTGTGGACGATTTACATAAAGTATGCCAATTCCTGTTCCATGCAGGCCTTGACAATAATTGCTTTCAACCATGGACATATCAACTTGGATACTTTTAAAATAGTACTTAGCATTGGGCCATCATTTGCAATATTGAATTTCATCAAGAGTAAGATGTTTGTGTTTTGTGCAGTTATTGCTCGTTTGACTGGCAAGTAATTCTCAAAATACCTTTTTTATGATGCATAGATTGCTTAGATGTGTTGCTTACATTTGGGGCGTACACCACTGCAAGGGGTATGGCTGTTTCAAGGCTGGTTATAAGGTTTTTTTGGGGTGGCTTGAGTTCTGCGTTTGTAACTTATGTTTACCTGTGAGTTTTTAATTCTCCCTTAGCTATTTTGTAATGTAATTAGCAGTGTTGTCACGGGCAAAATGTGGATTGAGGTGGCCACCCTTAAAACTGCATCACTTTAATGCGGCAAGGCGATGTGATTGCATCAATGGAAGATAAATAACTAAAACTATTGATTATTTCATATATTGACAAACCATAGCCAAAATACAATTGAAATTCAAGTCACGACAATACTATAAAAAATGTAAAGTAATCCGAATTGGCAATGCTAGAAACACAACAATGTAAGTACACATCCAACCAAATGCAACTCAAGAGGGGAAGTGAGACACTCATTGGCAAGTGTTAGAGAATAAAGGGAGATAAAGGTAGAAAATATTAGCTTCAGTCCAAAATATGAAAAAGGGCTTGGACTTGGAGGATGAGGGAGCTTCAGCTTCTAGACTGTAAGTCCTGCATAGCAGGTGGAATTCAGATTCTATTTTTATAATTTTTTCTTGGATTGTTAGGTTATATTAAGTTCATATACTAGCATTTTAAGTGAGGTCAAATAAGTGAGTTGGCTTTAAATGCATGATGTAATTTCATCTCCTGATGGGTCCATATAATCAAACTTGCTTTGCCTCAGGGCATATGAGGCGCTGAAGCTGTTTTCTGCGCAGCCTCAGTGCATAGGTGGCCACTTCAACTGCTTTTGGCAACAATGTAATGAGAAGTGCATCTTAACTCCTTGAGTTTTTACCATACCTGTGCTACAATTTCAGGAAGGTTTTGCAGGAGAGGAATAGTCATAACTCTGATAATTCATTCTATTTCCGGATATACCTTCTTGTTCTGGGTGTTTATGCAGCTTTACGTCTATTCCTTGCGCTGTTGCTCAAATTTCCGGCCTGTCATGCACTTTCTGAAATGTCGGATCAATCATTCTTTCAGTTTTTTAAGTGGATTTATCAAGTGAGTTATTTTTACTAATTAATTCTAATAAGGTAATTATCAACCTATTTCTGTGTTATGACTTGGTGTTTTTGCATTTTCCATGATATTATTCAGGAACGGTACTTTGTTGGACGTGGTCTTTACGAGAAGATGAGTGACTACTGTAGGTCGGTTGCCATGCAGACAATTAAATCTTGTTGTGAATCTTGTGATAAACATTCACTGATTGGATGACAGGCTACCATAACCGATTGACCGTGTTTGTTAACAAAAAAATCTTTTTAGAAACTATGTTTGTTATTCTTGATTTCTTGTCAACTTGTGAACTACTGTCCTTGAAGCTTGTCAATTGTGCATGTTTTTATTGTTACCATTTGCTTTGTTGATGCCTTACATAGGTTGTTACTAAAGTCTGAAAGTTTTATTTTTTATTTTCGATATTTATTACTCCTTATATTCATGAGAGGGCGAGCCTTGGAGCGGTGGTTAGATTGTTTCTTGTGACAAGGTCACAGGTTGGATTCTGGAAAATAACTTTTTTGCAAAAAGACAAAATTAAGTGTAGAAAATCAGAATTCAAATTCAAATATTTTTCCGTTTTTATTTCCTATTAATTAGGATTAATTGTAATTAATTAGAATTAATTGTGATTAGGTTTAGTGAGTCATAGCTGAGTCATTCTTAGCTATTTTTTCTTGTATAAATACTCCTCATTCCTCATGTAATTAACTCAATATCAATTTACAAAAACCTTTTTCAATATGGTATCAGAGCAGGTTGGTCCTGAGAAAACTCAGCCACCACAACCACCGTCAAACCGGCGGCACAACGCCGAAAAACTCAACCTCCAACCATTATTAAGGTTATTTTCCCTTCCTACAAAGTCCCAAGAGCAAAGTAAGGCTACCAATCACTGTAGAAGACAAAATCCCAGCTTTCCACCGCCGTCAGCAGCCGTCGGAAAATTTTTCCGGCGACATTTCGGGCCAAGATCCGCACCATTCGAAACAGAAGGAGCCGATCTACAAGTTTCAAGAAGGATCATCGGATTCTGCTGAGCCACGCGCCCCCACGCGCTAGAGAAAGGACGGAGCGTCCGCCCTACGCGTTACCACACGCAGCCATGTTGATTGAAAGTAAATTTCCATCCAGCAATGTTGCTCAACAAGGTATAGCGTTCCATGTTGATAATAGTAGTCGATGGATTCTTGATTCAGGGGCTTCAGATCATATGACAGGTAATGCAACCTTATTTTGTTCTTATACCCCTTACTATCAACAATCACGAATAAGAACATCAGATGGCAGCTTCTCTACTATTGTTGGAAAAGGATCCATTGAACTTTCTGATCACATTACTTTGAACTCAGTCCTTCATGTTCCCTCTCTTACTTGTAACCTCTATCAGCAAACTTACGTCTGAGTTACATTGTGTTGCCAAGTTTTCTGTCAATGCTTGTGTTTTCCAGGAACAGGACTCGGGGCTGATGATTGGCAGTGCTAGAGAGGAAGAAGGACTTTATTATTTAGAAAAAGATTCTTGTGAAGAAAAAAAATTTGTGAACCACTCAGTATGTTTGTCTAATGATTGTAATGATGTTTTGTTGTGGCATCGTCGGTTAGGACACCCAAATTTCATTTATCTTCAGAAGTTGTTCCCAAGCTTACTTATCAATAAAAATCCCAGTTCTTTTTCTTGTGATATTTGTCAGCTTGCAAAACATTCTCGTGTTTCTTATCCTCCTTGAGTCCATCATGATTCTTCTCCATTTACCTTGATTCATAGTGATATATGGGGTCCAGCCCGTGAAAAAAATATCTCTGGTGCTCGTTGGTGTATAACTTTCATAGATGATCACTTTAGGGTATGTTGGGTATACCTTCTAAAGGATAAGTCTGACACTGCATCCATTTTTAAAAACTTTCATGCTATGGTTCAAACTTAGTTCCAGACCTCTATCCAAATTCTTCGAACTGACATTGGTACTGAATATTTTAATTCTGTTCTTGGAAACTATCTCAGCCAGCATGGTATTCTTCATCAAAGTTCTTGTCCTAACACCCCTCAACAAAATGGGGTGGCTGAAAGAAAAAATAGACATCTCCTTGAAGTTGCTCGAGCTCTTATGTTTACCATGCATGTCCCTAAATATTTGTGGGGGGAAGCTGTCTTGACTGCAGCATACCTCATCAATCGGATGCCTTCTCGTGTCCTAAATTTTCAATCTCCTTTATCTTGTCTTACCCACACCTTTCTTTCTTTCCGGGCTCATTCTTCCCTTCCTCCCAAGTTGTTTGGCTGTGTGGCTTTTGTACATGTTCCTCCCCATCAAAGGTCCAAGCTCGATCCTAAGTCCATTAAATGTGTCTTCGTAGGATATCCTCCTAACCAAAAGGGCTACAAGTGTTACTCATCTTCACTTCGTAAGGTCTTTGTTTCTATGGATGTCACATTTGATGAGAGACAATCTTTTTTTCCTTCGACTTCTCTTCAGGGGGAGTCTATTGGGGTTGATGAAGATAAGTCTTGGAAACCAAATGATTCTGTTGTTTTGCCTTTGCCGTTGGAGACAGGGGGAGTCATCATGCAAAAGACAGGGGGAGTTAATGTGTCAGATAATGGAGATCCTCTCGGGAAATGGGGAAAGTTTTACCGCAGGCGAGAATCACCTCAGGAGCCTCTAGACTGCCAGGATTCTGACTCGAGTCTTAGTTCTAGCAACACTGATACAACCAACCTAGATGTGCCTATTGCTCTACGAAAAGGTACTAGATCTTGTACTGCTCATCCTATTTCTCATCATATCACATATGAAAAGTTGTCCCCAGGTTTTCGTGCTTTCAACACTATGTTAGACAGTACAAAAATACCAAAAAATATCCAAGAAGCACTTGATGATCCAAAATGGAGGAATGCAGTCTTTGAAGAAATGGATGCGCTCAACAAAAATGGAACTAGGGAGTCTGTAGCATTACCCAGAGGAAAGAAAACAGTAGGTTGCAAGTGGGTGTTCACAATAAAGTTTAATGCAGATAACAACATCAACAAGTATAAGGCCAGACTGGTTGCTAAGGGATTCACTCAAACTCATGGGATAGACTATCAAGAGACATTTGCCCCTGTTGCCAAGCTTAACACTATCCGAGTTCTTTTATCACTTGCTGCAAATCTTGGTTGGCCCTTGCAACAATTAGATGTAAAGAATGCTTTCTTGTATGGTGATCTACGTGAAGAAGTTTATATGGATCCACCACCTGGTTTTGAAAAAGGAGACGATTCAGTATGCAAGTTGAAAAAGTCTCTCTATGGTCTTAAACAATCTCCTAGAGAGTGGTTTGAGAAGTTTACTGAAGCTGTTAAGGGAAGAGGATTCCTCCAAGCTCAGACTGATCACATTTTATTTTTAAAACACTCTAATGGTGGTAAAATTGCTATTCTCATTGTTTATGTTGATGACATAATTGTCACAGGTAGTGATTATGAGGAGATAAGCTCTTTGAAGAAATGTTTAGCTAATCAGTTTGAACTGAAGGATCTTGGATCTCTCAAATATTTCCTAGGCATGGAAGTTGCTCGAAGTAAGGCAGGAATTTCTTTAACTCAGAAGAAATATATTCTAGACCTGTTACAAGAAACAGGAATGCTTGGGTGCAATCCGTCAGAGACTCCAGTTGAACCCAATATTAAATTGGGAATCGAAGATGGGAAAGAAGTTGACAAAGAGCAGTATCAGAGATTGGTGGGGAAGTTGATCTACTTATCTCACACTCGGCCTGATATTGCATTTGCAGTTAGCATGGTTAGTCAATTCATGCATTCTCCTAAGGAAAAACACCTGAGTGCAGTTTATAGAATTCTGAAGTACCTCAAAAACACCCCTGGTCGAGGATTGCTCTTTAAAAGGGGACACAAGAGGGTAATTGAAATATATACAGATGCAGATTGGGCTGGCTCTGCATTGGACCGAAGATCCACTTCAGGATATTGCACCTATATCTGGGGAAATCTTGTGACCTGGAGAAGTAAGAAACAAACAGTTGTTGCCCGGAGCAGTGCAGAAGCAGAATTTCGAGCTCTAGCCCATGGTATTTGTGAAGGAATTTGGTTAAGAAGACTCCTTGAGGAATTGAAAATCTCTTTTTCCCTACCTGTCAGAGTGTATTGTGATAATAAGGCTGCTGTCAGTATTGCTCAAAATTCAGTTCACCATGACAAAACAAAACATGTGGAGGTTGATCGCCACTTTATCAAAGAAAAAATAGATGATGGAAGTGTATGTATGGTGTATATTCCTACCAAAGAGCAGATTGCAGATATTCTCACTAAGGGCCTACACCGGCCAGCCTTTGAAGACTTGATTGGCAAGTTGGGAATGATCAACATTTACCTCCCAACTTGAGGGGGAGTGTAGAAAATCAGAATTCAAATTCAAATATTTTTCCGTTTTTATTTCCTATTAATTAGGATTAATTGTAATTAATTAGAATTAATTGTGATTAGGTTTAGTGAGTCATAGCTGAGTCATTCTTAGCTATTTTTTCTTGTATAAATACTCCTCATTCCTCATGTAATTAATTCAATATCAATATACAAAAACCTTTTTCAATAGTAAGGCTGCATGCAATTGACCCTCACCCCTACCCTAACAAGTCGTGGAACCTTGGGCATGGTAATTTGTCCATTTTTATTACTACTGATATTCACCTTTCATCCTTTCAGTAGTAGGGGTGTGCAAAATAACCGAAAGAACTTGAACTTTTTTGTGAACTAAACTGCAATGCATTTAAAAGAACTGATTTTTTTTTTTACAATTCATGAACTGAACCAAAATAGTTCATGAACTGAATTGGTTTTTTCAGTTTTTTAAAAAATCAGTTCATGAACCGAACTAGTTTAAAAACTAGTTTATTTTCTTCTTCTTCTCTTTTATTTATCTTTTTTCCTATCTATTTACCTTCTCTTATTTATTTATTGACTTCTTTTTTGTTTATTTTTTTGTATATTTCTTTAGCTTTTTAATTTTAATTTTAATTTTTTTTTCCGTGTTATGTATGTTTCTCTCTTATTTATCCGTATTTTCACTTAATTTTTTTAAAAGAACTGATTTTTTTTTTTTTTTTTTTTTTTGCAATTCATGAACTGAACCAAAATAGTTCATGAACTGAATTGGTTTTTTCAGTTTTTTTAAAAAATCATTTCATGAACCGAACTAGTTTAGAAACTAGTTTTTCTTCTTCTTCCTCTTCTTTTCTTTTTTCCTATCTATTTACCTTCTCTTATTTATTTATTGACTTCTTTTTTGTTTATTTTTTTGTATATTTCTTTATTTTTTTAAATTTAACTTTTTTTCCGCGTTATGTATGTTTCTCTCTTATTTATCCGTATTTTCACTTTATTTTTTTAATTTCTAGTATAATTTATTTATTTTAATTTTTTTAACCTTTTTTTTTCATAAATCTTTTCGTACTTTTCATTTGAGTTCATTTACCACCGACATCAACTAGTTTGGGACAAATGTGTTGTTGATGGACCGAACTGGTTTTTTTTTTTTTTTTAAATCAGTTAATGAACTTAGTTTGTTTTTTTATGTTATTCTACTCATTTTTTTTTATATTGTACACAATGCTTCACTTATCATATTCATTCATTGTGAAAACCTTTATGCAAGCTGTTACATTGTTAAACCCAGGATATTTTGACATGTTACTGTATCTAATCCAATTTTTGATTGGACTACAATTCTTTGGTCTATTGTTCATACATGGTTGTTGTATCAGTTCAGAATTGGTTTTGGAACTAGTTGGTTTTTGAACTGGGTCATAACTGGATATAAACCAGTTCAGTTATCCGAACTGAATTATTTTTTCCAGTTCTCGAAACGGAATTGTTTTTTCCAGTTCATTACGGTTTTGCCAAGCAAATCGAACTGATTTGAATAGTGCATGGCCTATTCAGCAATGCCTTTTCGTGATTTAGATTTTTCACAATTCTGTTATTAACTTCTGCAGGTATGTGGTTTTCTGGTTGGTGATACTTGCCTGCAAATTTACTTTTGCATACTTTCTCCAGGCAAGTCATCGCGTTTCTATTAACAGAAATTTTTCCTTTGGTACAACAGATAGAGTGTGGAAAGATTTTACATTCACAATTTTCTAATTGTAATATATCCCTAATTGCTAATATTGCAGATTAGACCTCTTGTCAAACCTACCAACATTATTGTGGATCTTCCATCTCTTACTTATTCGTGGCATGATTTGATCTCAAAGAGTTAGTATATACCATTATTATTCAAATTTTGTTCAATGGTTCATTTTTTAAGGCCCCAGTGTTTCCTGTACTATCTTTGTGTTTGGATTTGATTCTTCTTTTAGATAAAAATATAATTCATTATAATAGAAGTAAAAAGCTTGAGAAACCGGAACTTTTTGAGTATAGATAGGTACAAAGAAAACAAAGAAAGAAGCATGGATATCGCATGAAACAAATAAAGGGATAGAGCAAATTTCTACAAATATAAAACAACACAGCCAGGATATGTTGCTTAGAAAAAGTTTAAATAAGCCGTGATCCCTATAATTTTCACCTAATTAGGTTTTAGTCCGGATAATACTAATATTTTTACTCTTTAGGGTTATCCCTTAACAGTGGAAAGCACAGGGACCGATCTTAATACAATTAATATGTGATAATCATAGAATTGCATATCATAATTTAACATAGAGTTACAAATCTTATATAAGATGTTACTAAATCTTAAAGTACTAAAATCACAAAAAATACAAATTGCTAGTGATGCTATATCTAGAACTTGAGCATGCATATGCAGTTGTAGTCATTGTATAATAACACACACAGAGCAGAGAAGACACAAAAAAATAAAAAATCTATAAGCTTTATGCAAAGATGCATAAAAATTGTACTACATACCACATTCATGCTACTTCCAAGACTGATTCAATAAAAGTACAAGAGCAATTTTATGTCTGTTAAAAATTGGTTCCAAGTTAATTGCTTCTTTTTGAAGGTGTAATTTTGGGCTATGGGGTAGTTTAGATTGCTTAGTTGCAAAAAAGCTGATTAAATGTAATGAAAAGAATGTATTGCACCAGAATTCCTTCCAATATTTTGTTGGGAGAAAGATGGAAACAGAAGAAACATTTAACTCATGAAGTGCTTGCATTAGTAAATATTTTTTGGGAAAATTAATTTCAAGGAAAGCTATGAATGTTTAATCTCAAGGGATGTAAAGAGTTCATATTATTCAGAAGGAACTTACAAAATTTATTTAGAGATACGGACACTGGAAGTTGAGGAATTGTGTCATAATGATACCACACAAGGATTCTATTCATAGTAACGAGTTACATTGGCTTGAGGCCTAGTTATACGATTTGGTACAATTATACAAATATCTTATATATTTATATTCTAACACTCTTTCTCAAGTTGGTGCGTATATATCGTATGCGCCAAAGTTGTTACAAGTATGATCGACCTAGGACCTACAAGAGCCTTAGTGAAAATGTATACAAGTTGACCCTGAGAATTGACAACTGCTGTTTCGGTCTTCATAAATTGAATCTTTTCTTGGGCAGTGTCTGTCGATTTCAATGTGCTTGGCTCTTTCATGAAAGGTGGCATTTGATCTCCACATACTGAATCTCCACATATCGGGTTCGAGGATAAGTCATATGTGTAATGCAATCTTATTATCACAAATTAGCTTCATTGGCTATTACTTATAGAGGCTCAGTTTTTGATCAATTGCTTTAACTAGATAAGCTTATAAGTTGCAGCTCCCATTACTTGATACTTAGCTTCTGCACTAGATTTGACAACTAAGCTATGTTTCTAGATTTTCCATGAAATTAGATTAGCCCGAAAGAGTACCGCAATAGCTTGAAGTAGAGCGTTTATCTGAGGGAGAGCCTGCCCAATTAGCATAAGTATAACCACAAATCTCCATATGCCACTTATCTTCATATGACAGACCTTTGCCTGGTGTTCGTATGATGTATTGAGGAATCCTGGTAGCTGCATTTCAATGAGAATCACCCGGGGAGTCAAGAAGTTGACTTAATACACTCACTGCAAACAAAATATTTGGTTTCATTACATTAAGATACTTTAATTTCCCAACTAGTCTTCGGTAACGACTAAGATTTACCGGTGGCTCCCTCTATCCTTGTAGGAGTTTGACATTAGGATCCATAGGTATATCAATAGGTTTTCACCTTATGCTAGTTTCTTCCAACATGTCCAAGGCATATTTTCTCTAATAAATGGAGATGTCATGTCTAGATTGGGCCACTTCAATTCCTAAGAAATATAGGTATATCAATAGGTTTTCACCTTATGCTAGTTTCTTCCAACATGTCCAAGGCATATTTTCTCTAATAAATGGAGATGTCATGTCTAGATTGGGCCACTTCAATTCCTAAGAAATAACGGAGCTTGTCAAGGTCCTTATTCTGAAATTCCTTGTATAAGTGTTATTTCAGTTCTCAACTTGATCACTGCCAATGATAATGATGTTGTCTGCATAAACAAGGGGATAGATAACAAGGTACTAATAACCTCTAAAACATAATGCAATTGTCATTCACAAATTTCTTCCTAACTGTATGTAGCTAATATATAACTTCATATATAACTTTTAATCACTTAGCGAGAACAATTAACCACTAATTAACAGGCCTTATCGATTTACGATATTTTTGTGTATTAGGTAAAGTCTAATGGTCCTTCTTTCTAAATAAATTGTGTTGTTCTTAATAATTTAAAGTTTTTTGTCTCGTAAGATCAAATATTTTTTTAGCGGTCCTTGACATTGATTCTCATTATCTTTCTCTCTCTTTTACTCTTTAGTGTGTATATGAATATTAAGAAATTATGTTTTTTGCAGATAATAACAATGCCTTGACCGTAGTTAGCTTGTGGGCTCCTGTTGTGGCTGTGAGTATTCTTTGATTTGGTTTTATTCTTATTAATATAAGAAGACTGTTGCTTGATTGTGCTAATTGATTGTGAGATTGTTTTGTAGAGTTTGGTTTTGTTCTTTTTATTTTTTTTTATTTTAAGTTTTTGATAATGTTGCTTTAGTAGTAACTAGAAAGTAGCACTCCATAACTACTAAAATAAAGAAGAGAAGAAAGTAGCACTCCATTTTTATGCAGTTGAAAGTAAATAGTAGTGGAGATATTACACCTTTTTTATGCAGTTGAAAGTAAATAGTAGGGACCATACTTGTGAATAGCGCCGCTATATTGCGGATTTGCGGTGCGGTGAGGCGGCTTGCCGCCACAGACCGCATCGCGACGGTCAGACGAAGGGTCGCGGCTGTCATGGCTGCTATTGCGTCTGAGTAACGGCTGAATCGCGATGCTATTGTGCCCGCTACAGTGGCTTATGGACTTTTTGGGGAAGAAGAAAAGATTAGAGTGAGTGAAGTTGGCTTCTTCTTCTCCTGCGATGATTCTTCTTCTTCGCAAAAATCGCTGCTTTTTCAAAGTGTATGTTTGAAGAATCAATGGAAATAGCTCTCCAGCATCGTGGTTGAGCTGTTAATTATTAACGTGGGTGCTACCGTTCCCTTAACAATTTAACATGTTTGATTTCTTAAAAATTAGGAACAAAATTTAAATTATATATATATATATTATTTATTGAAATAATGTATAAATATTTAATTATTCAAATAATACAGACTTTGACATTAATAAAAGAAAAATTAAATATGAATAACTTTTATTCATTTATTATCCCATTAATTATATTATATATAAATTAATGTATAGCATAAAAGATATTATGATTAATATTATATTATATTATTTCTTATAAATATTACAACATTTAAATGGTATGCATTAATGATTAAACATTTAATGATATTAAGATTTATTAAGAACACTTATTTAAAAAAGTTATTAAATTCACCCCGTACTCTGAAGTACAATTTAGTTTTATATTTTCATTTTTTATGTAACATTTTCATTTTTTAAGTTTTATATTTGTGGAGAACAATTTAGTGTATCACTTAGGTACACTTTACATAGTAGCGTTGTAGCGCTACCCACTATAGTGCTGTAGCAGTTTGGATGGTCAGGTCGCCGCTATTCGAGATTAATAAGTATGGTAGGGACATATTGGAGAAGAGTAGAGAAAAATTTGAAAAGTCGATAAAAAATTAGGGTGTGTCTATTAGCAATATTAAATATATTACTTTAATTTCATATGTGCATATATAATCCTTGTTCAAATATATTGATTCTTATTGTTTTAGGAGTCTTAATGTATTAGCAGTGTTATTAACATGGGTTTTTACTAATTATACTATACTAGTACTTGAACTTGAATATTAGTGTAAATAGGAGTACTAGGTTAGTGTTTTGTATTATCTCATAACATCATAATGTTATCATTTAGATATATTCTTTTTCTCTTTTCTCATTTCTTTCTTTTCCTTATAATTTCAACTAGTGTAATTGGGCTGGTCATTTCAATTGTTCTATTCTAGTACTTGACCGTGAAGTAACTGGTATAAATACGTTGGCGTTTTATGTACATTGACTTCATCCCATTATCGTTATACTGTTTAAAGTCCCATTCCTCTTTCGTTCTCTCTTTTTCATTTTTTAATAGTTTCATCAGATGTGGTTTGTTAGAAGTTTTAATATTTTTTTATTTATTTCATGTTTACTTTCCTAATCTTTTATGTTTTTATTAGTCTAATGTGATATTCCTCACGTTACTCCGGGATTTATGTTACTATCTAGCTTTGGCTCTCGGGAATTTATCGAAACATAAAACATGTTTTGGTTATTATTATTATAGTTTTTAGTGTTGTACAGGACAGTATATGTATCATACAAGACATATCTAGTAATCAGGAATATTTAGATATTTGTTGAAGACTCTCTTTTATTGTCACATTCAATTTGTGTATTGCACAGTACTGATTATAGTGGATAGATACAAATACATTGTATACCTTGAAATCAGAACAACCAAAGCCATGAAGACGTGGGTACCTGTAATATGACCAGAGGAAGTCTATTTGCCATCAGTCTGATGCACAAGACATTAAATGTGAATTGAAATTTACCATGATTTATTGGCTTGTGGAGAATGAAAGTTTTACTGAGTGATATATCAATTCTCATGTTAAATGTTCATATTATTATAATTATATGTCTACTTTTATGTCTATAGTTGTAATTGTACTTCTATTTTTTTTATTTCTTTTTTTGGTTTCAGTAATTGTAATTCTATTTAAGGTAGGCACTTGGCAATTTTAAAGATAATACATTCATACACTGCTAAAACTATGATTATTTCTTAATTGTGTACTTCCGTGTTTTCAGTTGGCAATGTCATACTTTGCTAATACATTCACATTACAGATTTATCTGATGGATATTCACATTTGGTACACTGTCATGTCAGCAATTGTTGGTGGTGTAATTGGTGCACGAGCTCGGCTAGGCGAGGTATTTGGGTTTCAAAGTGGCAACTTTTTGGGGATTTAGATTGCTTTTTCTTTTCTTCCTTTGAATTTTTTAATATCATTTGTTTATTGAAAGATATTTGAGTTTGCAAATTCCTTGAGCTATTCATAAGGACATAGCGAAAGAGTAATGTGAAGAGGAGAGGGTGATAAGAGAGTCAAAGGTACAAGTAACAAAAAGAATGGCTGTAGTTTGGTCTCTTATAACAAGTGGTTTCCGTTGTAATTTCTCTACCAATTCCTCTCACCGCTGATACTTTGTGTTGGAGTATTCTCGTATTCTGTGTCTAACAGTTTGTAGTGTTCAGAGCTACCAGCTGTAACAATTGTAAAACAGTTGTGACAATTTCTTTCAATAAATGCCCTTTTATTCAGTTATATCTAATTGTCACAACTCACAACTGATTACGGCACGTGTATGAATACATGATCTCAGAACTGCATCCAGGAGAAATAACCAAACACATTTTCAGAAACACAATTTTTTCTGTTTTCTTTCTTCTGGTCTAAACATTTTTTCTCTCTCTTTCATTTTCTCCTCAATCTCTAGTTTCAACATGGTATCCGAAGCTTGTTTTGGTCCTTTCATGGCTTTCTTGCGCAATCCCTTCCAAAATCCGGCTCCACCACCCTTTGCGGTTCTTGTTGCACCTTCGACAAATGCTCCAGTGACTTTCTCGTATTCCGATGACTTTCTCGCACTCCGTCAGTTCCTCCTTTTCTATTCATAACCAGTATAGTGATTCACCCTCTTCTCCATCAGTTCCAGCAAATGTTCCTTCTGTCCCATCTCTTGCTTCTGTTTTTATTCCTACTGCTAGAACATTATCTTCTGCTCCTAATAATTCTTCTGCATCCTCACAATCTACCATAATGTCATCTTCTCTTCCATTTGACTATTCATCATATCCAAACTAGGTCCAAATCTTATGGTATATAGACGTTTATAATAAACTCTCCCAAAAGTTTAAGCTATAAGGTGAAGTCACATGGATGGTTCTATATTGTATCTCTATTATGCTCTTGACACTTTGGGCTTGAAGCATGAATAATGTACAAAAACTTCTATTTTGGGTCGAATTTCAATTTTTTATTAGAAAAAAGGAGACGGCAAGGATTGAACTCTAGACTACTTTGTTCTTAGAGGCTTTGATACCGTATCATGAATCAACTCTCCCATAAGCTGAAGCGTTTTGGTGAAGTCACATGAATCTTATTATATTACTTCTCTAATATAAACCTTGACTGTGTCCTGCCTTGCTATGTGCTCTCTCAGAATTGGAACCTACTACTGCTAAACAGGCTTTGTCCAATGCCCAATGGAAGACAACTATGCAGGTTAAGTATAATGCTCTTTGGGCTAACAATATATGGACTTTGATACATTTACCTAAAAATAGGTTTTTGATTGGATCTAAATGGGTTTTTCGGATGCAGGAAAATATTGATGACTCCATTTACAAATACAAAACCAGGCTAGTGGCCTAGGGATTCCACCAACAACTTGAATTTGACTATATAAAGGCATTTTCTCCTGTGGTTAAACCTGTCGTTCAAATCATCCTGATCTTGGTAGTTACTAATTGTTGGTCTATTTAACAACTTATGTCAACAAGCCCTTTTATATGGCTATCTAGAGGAAGAGGTTCACATACAACAATCTCTTGGCATTAAATAAGGCCGTCTAATGCTGAAATGGGCTCCATTGGCCTGGTTGGAACGACTTACTAAGACTCGTGCAATTTGAATTTCTGACCAGCAAGTGTGATCCTTCCCTTTTCGTTCAATTTTTACACACTATATGTGTTGGTGATGATATCACAGTTAGCGGGAGTTCATTGCCATTCATATAGCAACTTGTTTGCAGGCTCAACCCAGTTGTTTGCTCTCAAACATTTAGGTAACTTAGACTACTTCCTAGGTATTGAGGTTAAACATCTCCCTGATGGCTCCCTTCTTTCTAACAGAAAGTTTGTTAAGGACTTGTTGGAAGTGATGCCAAAGGTATTTCAACCTGATACAGACTTCCAACACAAAACAGAACAAACTACAGAGAACAAGGGATTTTGGCCCGATAAACTGGATTTCATATATTCATGGAATTTCAGAGACAATTACAAGCTAAATTACAGTATAACAGTGGCGACTATTACAGTAAAAAGGGAATCTAACGATGAGCTGGGAAACGAAAATACAATGCAGTAAGGTAAAGATAATGTGAGACAATTGGAGAGACCTCACTCTTTCCCAAGTTGCAAGTCCAAGCAATTTCCAAGATGCCTCTCCGAATGCTGAACCCCTCCTTTAAATAGAACGTGACCCAATGCCATCCAATGTGACTTACTCCTAACAACTTTTTCTGACTCAGCTTTGCAATATTCTCTCCTAACAACTTCTAAACCATTTGCTTACTAGGATCGTATCACAACCCTAACGGTTGGTGGCTGGTCGCAAGTGGTCCAAATTTGGGGGTGATTACAAGTCTGATCCACACTTATACAGGTCCACTGTTGGTGCTTTACGTGTGCTACTATCACTAGAGCGCAAATCAGTTATAGTGTGAATATAGTATACTAATTCCTAACTTAGCTTCTAGAGGAGCTTTAGAAAGTGGCTAAACGTATTTCTAGATATTAAAAGGGTACTTTGACTTATGGTCTTATGCTAAAGCCTGTTCAACTCCATGAGATACTCCCTCTACTGGCTTTCTACGTTGCTGATTGGGCATCAGGTCAAGATGATAGATGTTCTACAACTTATTCTTGTTAGAGATATGCTATACTCTCTAACCAAACACATGGAGCTTGATTTGTTCTTTGTTTGTTAGAAAATTCTAAGCAAGAGTCTTATTGATCGTTTCGTTTGGATATATATTTGGTGCTTCTATGCTAGACTACATGGAAATATGAGTAAGGGCAGAAGAGGGGATTGTGCTATAACACATTTGCTTATGTGTCAATGAGTGTTTATGGGTAAGGGCAGAAGAGGGGTTTGGACTATAACAAACTTGCTTATGTGTCAATGGGTGTGGAAAACAATGGGGTAAAGTTATAGGTTGTGTGGCATATATAAGGGACGTGGGGAAATGCTAGAGGTAGGCAGTTACGGAGTGAGGATTTGGGAGAGTGGTTACGCATGTCTTGGTTGACCTTTGTATCTCTTGTTTTTTCTGTTTCGAGGAATTCTAGAGGTCTACCTATATTTTAAGGTGTTGAATAAATAGGAAAAAAGAGGCAATGTTTAAATCCATGTGTTTTAATAGCACAACAGAGGCTCTATTATATGAAGTGACTATAACAATTACATAAGACTAGTAAAACCATGTGAGACTTATCAATTTTATTTCAGTACTTCTAATACTCCTCATGCTACAACTTACTAAATCTGTGACACCCCCAAATTTTTAACAATTTTTAATAACAAAAAACTTCTAAAATCATAAATAACTGTGAAATTTAAATTAACCAAATTTGGGAAATGTCACCGCCGCACTTGTACTATGGACAAGTACAAGGCTAAATTTATTACATTAAAATAAAACCAAAGACTAAAGTTTAACTAAAGGAAATATGTCTTATGCATTTATTAAATCTCATAAAATTTCTAAACTTAGGAACTAGCTAGGAATATCTGAGTCGTTATCCTCACTGTCCACAGCTAGCCTTTGCAACCTGTTTCACTGAAAATCTGCTCCCCCGAAGGATCATTGCAGCCAAACAACCACAAACACAAACAGTCTGCAAAGCTGGTAATCCCAATCTAATATACAAAAATAAAAATAAAAATATAACTCATAATAATTAAATCATGTAATATAACTAAAAAATTCAAATCAAGTATTTACTCGTTATTAATTACATTAATCTTTATTTAATCCATTTAGTGGGAAGAGAACCATGGTAGACTTGGGAAACCCTGTTGCCAGTCTACCCCATGACTTGGGAAACCTCGTTGCTAGCCACGTATAATCAAAATTGGCCATTTCAAAATATCAAGTCCTAGTGTGTACACCTCTTCCCAAAGTTACTACTAGTACGTCGAGAAACCCTGTTGCTAGATACCACTTTGGGAAGAACGGAAAACATCATTGTCACATCATGTAATATCGAAGGCATAAAGCCCAAAGGTTGTGTTCATCACTTTCAGGAGGTACACTCCAAAAGCTATCTTCCCACTTTTTTTATTACAATCACACACAATCAATAAAATTCAATCTTGTCACAATTCTTATAATTGGAAAATTTCCTCAAATTGTTTTCATAATTTCAACATCAATTTAATCAAAAGCATAATTTCCAAATTCAATTTTTCAAGAATATTATAATTTCCTAATCCATCATAATTGTCAAATCCATTATCCAAGAATATCATAATTTTCATATTCAACATCTACCAGAGTAATCAAATCATCATATCATTATTCAAATATTCACATCTATTAGAGTAAAGCCAAAGTCCAATAATTAATTCAATTAATTTCTAGAGGTTAAAATAATTTAATTTAAATACCCTAAGTGTTACATATAATATATGAAAACATCCTAAAATTCCCCACGGATTAAAGTTACATTTAACAAATTTAATATAAAATTATCCTACGATCACTTAGAGGATTACGTATACCAAATTTCATCTAAAACTAATTTAAGATGCCCTAAGGATCAGGATTACCTGGTCTCCGTGTTTGATGACTTCTAGGAGGAAAAGCGATTAGAGAAGTGGAGTACATTCGGTAGCTAGAAAAATAATAAAATAAAAATTTGAAATAAGAAGAAAGAGGAGAAGATGGAGAAATGTTAAGGATTGAAAGTGATTTGGTTTGGTTAGGTTAAGCCCCTATTTATAGCTGAAGTTTTGTAACTGAGATATTAATTATGGTATATCAAAATTCATCATACTTATTTCAATCATTGAAACTGCAGGTAATATCAATGGTCATCATAATTACGTTAATTATTCTTAATATATTGTAACAGTCATATTTAAATGGAAATAACTGTTCATATTACCAATTAAATGATAACCAATACCACTAACATCAATGTCAACCAAATATATCAATGTTTATAACACCACTTTATGCTAAACTAAACATATCTAGTATGATATAATTATACACATAAGGGTACACATTATTATTATTTTTATTATTATTGTTATTATTATTTTTCTTGGGTTATCACAAAATCATTAAGCTTGTTATAAATGAAAAATTAGCCAAATAATATACTTGGACACACAAAATATGGTTCCTAAGGTCAACTGAGGGATTCTAAAGATGTTTGAGGGCCGAAGATACTGGAAAGACAACTTAACAATGTGGTTGAGATGACCATCAGATTGAAGAGCTGGTTGAAATATTGCATAATCTGAGAAGAAGAGACATTGCTGGAATTACCATCAGTTGAAAGGTTCTTTCTAGCAAGTATATACAACAAAACTAAAACTTCTCTTAGTTCATCAAGAATACCATTTGGAAGCTTTAACCACAAGAAAACTTAGGAGACCCAACAAAAGCACGTCTAGGAAAAAGTCCGATGCGGCCAATATGTAGTTGGGACAAACTTGTGATAAGGCCAGGTAGCATTTGGGACGCAAACTGACGGGACTAGAGTGCAAATTTCTCCCGCTTAATGCTGTATTTGCATTGGAAAAGAGACTAACATAGACACGAATGGCCAAATCTGATGAGAGGAGAATTGAACAATGTAGAATAATATAAACCATTAATGTAGCCTCACCTAACAACTTAAACTTTTGAGTTGAAATGGTTCTTTACATGGTATCAGAGCCTTGGTGTCACAGATTCGATCTTCACTGCCCCCATTTAATTAATAATTAATTAAGTCTTGTGGAGTTTCTTAGCATAGGTAGGTGAGCCTGTGCATTGTCCATCCTTCTCGTGTAAGGGGACGTGTTAGAGAATAATATAAATCATTAATGTAGCCTCACCTAACAACTTATGCTTTTGGGTTGAAATGGTTCTTTACATGTTATTTGAGTTTCAGTGATCATAAGGTCACGGGTTCGATTCTCATCGCCTCCTACTTTCTTTCTAGTGGAATTTCTTTCTTAGCCCTGTTAGGTGAGCCTGTGCATTGTCTACCCTTCAAGCCTAGTGGGCTCACGTGAGGGGGCATGTTAGAGAAATATAAAACCATTAATGTAACTTTACAGATAGGCTGGGCCTGATGCATCATCCACCTTTCAAGCCCAATAGGCTCTCTTGTGATGGAGCATGTTAGAGTATAATATAAACTATTTAAAAGGCCCTTTTCCACTAGCTTAAGCTTTTCTATAAAGATTCTGCATTTTGTTTGGATAAAACAGAGAGCAATGCAAGAGTAAATTACAATATTATCCACAATTGAGACAATTACATGTATGCATGGATGAAGCCACCATTACACAACAATCAAACAAGCTCCCTATTTTGCATGCCTAGTTTACTCTATGTGATGAGCTTTATCACCGTAGTGCGTTCCCTACAATTGTCATCCAAGAAATGTCCCCACTCTTCCAGACACTGGCACAAGCACACAATTCTACTTTGCATTCTCTTCACATTTCCAACTTAGATTTATATGACATGAATAGTCATAATTCTGATGGAAGTTAGCTGCTGCACACATAAAGAGATCATATCCATCGATTTCTTGAAAAATAAGGCAAGTTTCTAGGTTCTGGCAGTGTTGAGATATATAAAATCATTAATGTAGCCTCACCCAATAGCTTAAGCTTTTGGGTTGAATTGGTTCTTTATATGGTATCAGAGCCTCATGTTCGGGTTCGATCCTCGTTGCCTCCACTTTCTTTCTAGTGGAATTTCTTTCTTCGCACAGGTAAGTGGGCTTGTGCATTGTCCACCCTTCAAGCCCAGTGGGTTCTCATGAGGGGGCGTGTTGAGATATATAAAACCATTAATGTAGCCTCACCCAAAAGTGGGGCAAGGGTATTTGCTCCCTTTTCTATTTCTAGTGGTTATAGCTTTGTGATATGGGGGTAAAATGAAAGATTTTCCCCTTCATAAAAAGGATGAACATGACTGGGGCAAGGGTATTTTGCTCCTTTTTCTATTTCTAAACACTAAGAAAATTCAAGTACACCTCTAGCATATATTTGCATACACACAAGGTATATTTGCACCCACATAGGATGATACAAAAAAAAAATGGTTATTACACGCAAGCAAACAACGAATGAAGGAGAACTTGCTAGAAACGGTGCTGGGATGCCGGAAATGCCCAAAAACAAAGTGCACAAAATCCAAAAAACCAGATCTGAACAGTGGGCCCAAAGGAGTAAGCTTTAAGCCTTCACGACTGTGCCTCAGAAGCCTTCTAGATCTTGGAAGAATGGATTTGTCTCGTCGACAAATGAGAGGCGATGTTTAATTTTGTATGTTTCAATAACACAGAGGAATCTCTATTATATAGAGTGACTATAACAAATACATAAGACTAATATAATGACGTGGCACTTTTTATCAACTTATTTTCAATACTTCCAACATAAGGATAGTCCATAATTTCTTAATGAAACTGCAGTTACTATTAATATGCAGGTCTGTTTTTTTCTTGGGTTGTCTCATCTTGCTTGTAAATTGTTTCTTATTAATGATTTCTTGCAGATACGTTCAATTGAAATGGTGCATAAACGTTTTGAGAGTTTCCCAGGTGCATTTGTAAAAAATTTGGTCTCCCCACAAACACAAAGGTTGGTTATCTAAGGTGTAGCTGTTTTAACTAATATATATTCCTATGTGGCAAGCTACATTTATCTTACTTTTCTATTCATAATTTATATTGTAATTGAGTTGGTGATCACATAGATCAGGTGAGACATAATGTGTTGTAAATAATAATTATTTAGTTATTATTTAGTCATTTATTTGTTGTATTGGGCCAAGCCCATTAGGTCAAGTATTCTCTATAAATAGAGAACCCTTTGTACAGATTATTTACAATTTTATAATATATCAGAATACCTTTTTCAAGTTGGTATCAGAGTTATCGATTCTGAGGGTTCTGCTTCCGCAAATCACCATCTTTAAAAACCAACCCTATTTGCCTTTCGCTGCCGCAAAGCCGCCACCGGAAAAAAAAAAAATTTAGGGACCTTTTGGACCGTGAGGGCCCCTGTTTCACTCTGTTTTCTTAGATCTATCATTCTACAGAGGTTTCTTTTTCATCAGACGACCGGAACAGCTCAAAAAAAAAAAAAAAAAAAAACGAGGTACTGTTCATCTCGCACTGTTCACAAAAAAAAAAAAAAACTTTTCCTGCTTAAACCTGCTATTGATAATATGTGTAAGCCATATGGCCGTTCTTTGATCTTATCTGATAAGAACACATGTTCTACATCTCTTCTTGCTTCTTGCACTGATTTTAAAACCTCATGGATTTTGGATTCTGGTGCAACTGATCATATGACTTGTCGTACTGAGTTGTTTTGTTCTTATCATCCTACTGTTGGAAGTCATACTATATCCGTAGCTGATGGATTCCATAAATCAGTTATTGGTTCTGGTAACATTCAAATTCAACCTTCCTTGTTTCTTAAGAATGTTCTTTATGTTCCTCAGCTTTCTACTAATCTTATCTCCACTCAAAAACTTACAACTGATTTGAATTGTTCTATCACATTTTTTCCTTCTCATTGTGTTATTCAAGATCTTACCACGAAGAAGACAATTGGAGTTGCTAATGAACAGAATGGGTTGTATAATCTCTTTCCAAAACATGCTATAAATGATAGCAAAAATCAGTTATTAATGACACGTCATCCTTCTACTGCAGAGTCTATGATTTGGCTCCATCACAAGCGTCTGGGACATCCACCATTTAGTCTATTGAAGTCTATGTTCCCTTCTCTGTTTCTCAATCAGTCGGTTGAGACATTTCATTGTGATGTTTGTGAATTTGCAAAACACCATAGAGTGTCATTTCCTTCTAGCACTATTAAAAGCAGCAAACTTTTTTCTCTTATCCATTCTGATGTTTGGGGCCCTTCTAAAGTGCATAGTGTTTCAGGTGCAAGGTGGTTTGTTTCTTTTATTGACGATTGTACTCGGGTAACATGGATATACTTGATGAAAGACAAGTCTGAAGTACCAGAGATATTTATTCGGTTTCATCACATGGTTGAGACTCAGTTTGGTAAGTGTATTAAAAGACTAAGATCTGATAATGGTACTGAGTACGTCAACCAACGCCTGTCAAAATTCATTTCAGATAGAGGTATGATTCATGAGCTCACATGTGTTGATACCCCTCAACAAAACGGGGTTGCTGAAAGGAAAAATCGTCACCTCCTTGAAGTTGCTAGAGCACTACTTTTCCAGACATCTGTTCCTAGTTCTTATTGGGGAGAAGCCGTGTTAGCTGCAACCTTTTTGATCAACCGTTTATCTTCACGGGTCCTTAACAATATCAGTCCTATTCATTCCATGATTTCCTTCTTTCCTTCTGTTCCCATATTGCAGAGCCTTCCACCAAGAGTGTTTGGCTGTGTTGCCTTTGTCCATGATCATAAACAACATCGGAGTAAGTTGGATCCTAGGGCTCTTAAGTGTGTTTTTCTTGGTTATACCCCTTATAAAAAAGGGTACAAGTGTTATCATCCACCAAGTCGAAATTTTTTTGTTTCTATGGATGTCACCTTTTAAGAATCTGAATCTTATTTCCTGGGTGTTCATCTTCAGGGGGAGAACAGTTCTTCAGAAGACTCATCCCCTTCCTTCTTTGAGTCTGGATCGTCCTTGTCTACTCCTACACCTCTTCCTAGTGTGTCTGCTCCTGGTGTGTCAGAACCTTCAAATACACCTGAGATACGAAAGATTTTGACACCTGAATTGGTATATCAGAGGAGGAAACAACCCATACTGTCTCACCACCAACCCCAATCGTCTGAACCACTGGTAAGTCCTGAATTTCCTGTTTCTGATTCTAATTTTATTGCCTCTCATGATTTGCCTATTTCTTCTGATACCTCTGATGACTTACCCATTGCTTCTGCTTCTGATAATCCACGCTTGAGGATATCCCAAGGTTCTTAACATGGTATCAAAGCTTGAGGTTCGATCCTTACCGCCCCTCACTTTAAAGTGGAAGCACAAAAAGGTAAACCAAAGATTGAGTCTGTTGCATAATCCACGCTTCAAGGCAAAAGGGCTCTTGCGTGAGGGGGCGTGTTGAGATATATAGTCCCACATTAGTTGAAGAGCAACTAATGTGGGAGTTTATAAGACCTTGGGCACTCCTACCCTTTGAGCTAGCTTTTGGGGTGGTGTATCCCAAGGTTCTTAACATGGTATCAGAGCCTCGCCGCCTCCCACTTTCTCTTGTGGCGTTTCTTAGCACAGTTAGGCTGAGCCTGTTGCATTGTCCACTCTTCAAGCCCAATGGGCTCTCGTGTGAGGGGGCGTGTTGAGATATATAGTCTCACATTGGTTGTATGTGCAACTAATGTGGAGTTTCTAAGGTCTTGGACCCTCCCACCCTTAGAGCTAGCTTTTGGGGTGGTGTATCCCAAGGTTCTTTACACTTACCTATTGCCCTTAGAAAAGGGAAAAGATCTTGTACTCAATATCCTATCTCCCATTTTGTTTCTTCTACTAATCTTTCTGTGCAGCACAAAAACTTTGTTTCAGCACTAGATTCTATTTCAATCCCAAAATAGTATATGAAGCATTGAAAGATGAGAATTGGGCTCAAGCCATGCAAGAGGAAATGAATGCATTGGAGAAAAATAAAACATGGGAGGTTATTGATAGACCCAATGGAAAGAAAGCAGTAGGGTGCAGATGGGTTTATGCCCTAAAGTATAATTCTGATAGCACTCTTGAGAGATATAAGGCTCGATTAGTCGCCAAGGGTTACACTCAGACCTATGGCATTGATTATGAAGAAACCTTTGCTCCAGTTGCAAAGATGAATACGGTGAGAGTTTTGTTATCCCTTGCTGCTCATTACAATTGGGATATAAATCAATTTGATGTGAAGAATGCTTTCCTTAATGGTGAGTTAGAAGAAGAAGTCTACATGGAAATCCCTCCTGGTTTTGATTCTGTGAATGGAGAAAATAAAGTTTGTAGATTAAAAAAGGCCTTGTATGGATTGAAGCAGTCACCTCGTTCCTGGTTTGGAAGATTTACTAAGGTTATGATGACTTTAGGATACAAACAAATTCAAGGAGATCACACTCTTTTCTTTAAGCACTCCCAAGATGGGAAGCTCACTGTCTCCTTGTATATGTTGATGATATTATTATCACAGGTGATGATTTTGTGGAGAGACATATTCTGCAAACAAGACTAGCATCTGAGTTTGAAATTAAAGACCTTGGGAAACTGAGATATTTCCTAGGGATAGAAGTAGCTCATTCAAAAAAAGGAATTTTTATCAGTTAGAGGAAATATGTTCTTGATCTTCTCAAAGAAGCAGGAAAGCTCGGGTGTAAACCCTCTAATACTCCTATTGAGCAGAATCACAGGATAGGCTATGAAGAGGAGAGTCCTCCAGTTGATAAAGGACAATATCAACGGCTAGTTGGGAAATTGATATATCTGGCTCATACTAGACCAGACCTAGCTTATGCTGTTAGTGTTGTCAGTCAGTTTATGCACAATCCAAAGGAGAAACACATGCAGGCAGTGGAGAGAATTCTTCAGTATCTTAAAGCTACTCCTGGTAAAGGATTATTATTCCGGTGTGATGGCCATCTCTCTTTAGAAGTCTACACTGATGCTGATTATGCTGGATCTGTGACTGACCGTCGTTCTACCACTGGTTATTGTATGTTTCTTTGTGGTAACTTGGTGACATGGAGAATTAAGAAACAAGATGTGGTTGCCAGATCAAGTGTAGAAGCTGAATTTCGAGCTATGGCTCAAGGCATTTGTGAGTTACTGTGGCTAAAAATTGTACTTGATGACCTCAAAATAAAATGTGAGGGACTTATGAAGCTCCTATGTGATAATAAGTCCGCTATTTGTATATCTCATAATCCAGTTCAACATGATCGGACTAAACATATTGAGGTCGACCGCCATTTCATCAAAGAGAAACTTGATAGCGGGTTGATTACCACTCTATACATTCCCACTGGGCGTCAATTAGCTGATGTATTGACAAAGGGACTTTCTTCAGACAGATTTCAAGAGCTTACTAGCAAGCTGAGAATGATAAATATCTATTACTCAGCTTGAGGGGGAGTGTTGTAAATAATAATTATTTAGTTATTATTTAGTCATTTATTTGTTGTATTGGGCCAAGCCCATTAGGTCAAAATTAGGTCAAGTATTCTCTATAAATAGAGAACCCTTTGTACAGATTATTTACAATTCTATAATATATCAGAGTACTTTGTTCAAGTTAATGTAAGTTGGTGGGGAATGAATATGAAATTTCTTTTTCATTTGTCCAGGTTCTAGATATTTCTAGTAAAGGCTTTTTTGGTATTTTTCTATTTTTGGTGAATGCAAGATTTGTCCAAAGAATTTTCTTTCGTCATATTAGAGCTCTGTAGAGATGCGAGGTTCTTTGGTGGTTTGTCATGTATCTTCTTATTTGGTTGCCGGATTTTTAAGCCCTTTGTGTGATGGACAAATTGGTCTGCTTAGCTTCTTTGTGGTGGTCTGATTTATGGGGAGATCTGAAAGTTTTCTTATTTGATGTTATTTTTCTGGTTTCTTTTAGGAGACTTAAGAAAGAAGTCCTTTGATTTGGTTGAGTGAGAGCAATTAAACAGCCTTGATTTTGTTAGAATTCAATAATCGGAGAGAAAGTGGTGGAAACGGAGAGAGATGAGAGAATTTGCAACTGATGTTTTGCTCTTGATTCTTTTATTGTACATGTATTTATTCTTGGAGGCAATCCTAACTACCACTAACTAACTATGGCTTAACTACCTGAAGTTAGTTACTAACAGAGAGCTAAACATGTATTATAATACTGATACAAGAAGTCAGTTACTCTATCAGATATTTATTTACGTAAAAGAATAAATACATTTCACATTTACAATAACAGTTATAAAAATTTAAACTATTTCCTGTGACTCTAATCTTCCCAATGATATATTAACTGCCTTAATTTCCAATGACATATTAATCACTATAGCTGTTTCTCATAAGGAGGACATCTTATTCTTTGCTTGTGTTCTTTGTTTTCTTCTCTGATAATTTTTTTTATTATCTGAATTTTGTTTTCGTAAAAAAAATAATAAATTACAAGGGGTAAGAGCAATCCTTTTACATAGTTTTACCCTGACATTTTTACAAAGAGGCTATTTCACGGGTTCGATTCTAGGAAACAATCTCTTTGTAAATATGCAAGGATAAGATTGCGTACAATGATTGCCTTCATCCTTAGTCTTACTTGTCAAGGTTTAATGGAGAATGATTTATCTGAATTTTCTTTTGATATATGCTTGTGACCATATTATAATGTATTGTGTTATTGTTTGATTTAGTTGGCATATTATTTTTACACGTTTTTCTTCATCGTTTTTTATGATAAATTTGTTTTTGTTTCATGCTTTGTTTAGGATGACCTTCCCTGGACAATCAACTCAGGTAAATTTTGTTTTTTTGTTTTTTTTTTATGGGAGAACAGTTTGTTAGTGCAATTTAAAATTTGTATGGTTCTTATTACTAGCTAGTTTAGTTGCAATAGGTCTGTGCAATTCTACGTTGTGAACTGTTTTTTTTATTTTTTTTTTCATTTTGTTGTTGTTGTTGAACAAGGTGATCAACATAGAGAATAATAGGATTCTTTTTGGTTGTTGAAAAATTTGTTAATTTAAACTTACTTTGTAGCCTCTGGTAAAAGTTTGCGTAGGATAGGAGGTTTACTTTTTCGCTTTGGAAATCATAACTGATTTTTTGAAAGCCTTCCATCCATCTCTTGATAAGAAAATGGCTTGGTTATTATGGTAGCTTGGAGTATTGGGTTTTTCTGGTGGCATTATCATATTTTTCTTATTATATTGTTAATTATATGTTCTACCTTGCTTGCTGTTTGGGTAAATGAATGTGGTTGGTTTGGTGCAGGATTCTCAGGATACGAACAAAGCATATGCTGCCATGTTTGCTCCATTTTGGAATGAGATAATTAAAAGCCTGCGTGAGGAAGATTTTATTAGCAATAGGTCAGTGAAAGGAAACTTACTGCCGGACAATGTGTAATAAAAACTTTTGCGCTGAATTTGGACTGCTTTGCATTTTTAATCTCTTTAGTTCTTTGTTTCTTTTCCTCTGTTGTTGAGGAATGAGGAGTCATAGAAACTTAATACTTTACAATATTTAGCAATAGCTTATGCAGAGGGACTGGATAGCTTTGCTGATTTTTGTATAAAGCTTTGCGTATTTTGACCTCTCTGCTCTTTGCCTTTTTTTAACTTTCTTTTGGACGATATTTCATTGTCCTATTACTGTACCTTTTTTTCCTCTGTGAAAAATGTAATAACAGCATATTTTTTTTGTCATTTCGGGTTTAAAAGTCTTCTCTAGCCAGTGTTAGGGTTTTGTAGGTTGATTATTAATATATTTTTTTAACTGTTACAGGGAAATGGACCTACTTTTTATTCCTAGCAATGCAGGAAGTCTGAGATTAGTGCAATGGCCTTTGTTTCTTCTAAGCAGTAAGGTGGAACTTATTATGCAATATGAATTACTTGGAATGGATTTTTGAAGATACTTTGATAGTTTGCTGGAATTTCATCCGTTATCTGAGTTAATATATTTTTATTCAGATCCTGTTGGCGGTTGATTTGGCTTTGGACTGCCAAGATACACAGGCAGATCTGTGGAGCAGGATATGTAGGGACGAATATATGAAATATGCAGTTCAAGAGTGCTATTACAGTATTGAAAAAATTTTGTATTCGTTAGTTGATAACGAAGGAAGACTTTGGTATGAATTCTTCTGCTCTATCATATTGTCTTTGTTTTACTGCTCTATCATATTGACTTTGGTATTGCATTTTTGAGTTGGATATGGTAAAAAATCCAAGGAATTTGTCTAAAAAGAAAATGACACGTGCTCTACAGTATCTGTCCGGAGTTTTTAAAATTTTGATAGTTAAATGGGAGACTTTGTCCCAATTGGAATATTTGTGTAGATATTTTGAAGCTAAAGGCCATAGAAAGTTATATCGTGGAAGTTTTGTATGGTTGTAAGGGAGAGAGAGGAGTTTAGAGGCAGTTCATGCAATTGAGAATGGTCTCCTCTTGATAAGTATTTTTTGAATAGGCAGTAGGGAAAAGGACTGATGGGAAACAAATATGCACACTGACTGTGTTGAGATATATATTCCCACATTGGTTGTATGTGCAACTAATGTGGAGTTTATAAGGCTTTGGACACTCTCACCCTTTGAGCTAGCTTTTGAGGTGGTGTATCCCAAGGTTCTTTACATGGTATCAGAGCCTCGCTGCCCCTCACTTTCTCTTGTGGAATTTCTTAGCACAGGTAGGCTCGGCCTGTTGCATTGTCCACTCTTCAAACCCAATAGGCTCTCGTGTGAGGGGGCGTGTTGAGATATATAGTCCCACATTGGTTGTATGTGTAACTAATGTGGAGTTTATAAGGCCTTGGACACTCTCACCCTTTGAGCTAGCTTTTGGGGTGGTATATCCCAAGATTATTTACAGACTGCAAACTTGAATTCTCAAATTCTCATTATCAAGCTTATTAACTGTGTGTTTGGATTGGGAACCAAGTTTGTCACAAATATAAGTGACTTGAGGAGCACTAAGAGCCTTGGTGAAAATCTCGGACAAAATGGAAATCAATCTCAGTGTTCTTGGTTCTTGGAACTCATAGATATTCAATTCCTTGATCAGATAAGCTCACAAGTAGCAGTTCGAATTGCACAATACCCATCTTCTGCTCTTGATCTAGACATCATTGTCTTTTTTTTTCCTTTTCAATAAAATTAAGTTACATCTACAAATGACAAAATAACCTGAAGTAGAACGTCTATCCAGAGCATTAGTGTAACTGCAAATCTCTACATGCTTCTTATTTTAATGTAAAAGTCCTTTGCTAGTGTTAAATATCAGGACCCGAGAGGCATATACTGAAATCCATGTGTTTCAACTACAATGCAGAGACTCTATTATATAACTGAACGAAAAAGAACTACAAAGAGATAAGCATGATATGGGACTTCATCCCTCACACTAAACTGCTTTATGCTACTACATTTATAACACTTCCTCTCAAGATGGAGCATATAGATCTATTGAGATATATAGTCCCACATTGGTTGTATGTGCAACTAATGTGGAGTTTATAAGGCCTTCTCCCACCCTTTGAGCTAGCTTTTGGGGTGGTGTATTCCAAGGTTCTTTACATGGTATCAGAGCCTCGCCGCCCCCCACTTTCTCTTGTGGCGTTTCTTAGCACAGGTAGGCTGGGCCTGTTGCATTGTCCACTCTTCAAGCCCAATGGGCTCTCGTGTGAGGGGGCGTGTTGAGATATATAAACTCCACATTAGTTGCATGTATTCCAAGGTTCTTTACAAGATCATATGCATCAAGCTTGTTACATATGTAATCTATTCGAGGCTCTCTCGAAGACTTAGTGAACACATTAGTTAGTTGATCATTTGAGTTAATAAAATTGGTGACGATATCTCTCGAGCAGACCTTTTCTCTAACGAAATGAGAATTTATCTCAATATGCTTAGTCCTTTCATTAGACATTGGAATGGAAGCAATATGTAAAACAACTTGATTATCACAAATGAGAGTTGCTGGTCTAGTGTCTCCAAACTTAAGCAATTGTTTTAGCCAGATGAGTTCATAAGTGGTTGTAGCCTTGTATCGATACTCTCTTCCAGCATTCAATCTGGCAACTACACGTTTCTTGCTTTTCCAAGATACTAAATTATCTCCAACGAATACACAATACCCAGAGATGTATCTCCTTTCACTGGGTCAACCTACTCAATCAATTCCCGTGTATCCCATAGCCCGGATATGACCATTGTCTCCATAGAAGAGACCTTTTCCAGCAGTTGTCTTGATATACTTGGGAATACGAATCACTGAATTTCAATGATCTTCCTAAGGATAACTCTGACTTAACACACTAACATCAAATGAGATGTTTGGTTGAGTGACTATGAGGTAATTTAGCTTCCCAACTAATCTTCTATACTTTTATGGATCTGAGAATGACCCCCTGATTTGGTAAAAGCTTGACATTTGGCTCCGTAAGAGTGTCAATTGACTTAGCGTTTAACATAATTGTCTCCTCAAGAATGTCCATAGCATATTTCCTTTGGTATATATATCACAATACCATCTTTAGATTGGGCCACCTCTATCCCTAAGAAATACCGTAGTCTTCCAAAGTCTTTTGTCGGAAAATGATGGCAGGGATTTTGTTTTACCTGAGAAATGTCATGATAATCATCACTCGTAATGACAATGTCATCAACATACACCTTCAAATAAATGGATCCTGAAATAGTGGCGATAAAATACTAAGTGATAAGCCTCACTCTGAGTCATGTCAAACTATTGTACAATAGTGCTAAATCTTTCAAATCAAGCTCATGGAGATTGCTTGAAACCATAAGGGACTTGAGGAGACGACAAACTAGGCTAGACTCCCCCTGAGCAACAAACCTCGAGGTTGGTCCATATAAACTTCTTCCTACTGATCACCATGGAAGAAAGCATTCTTGACATCCAACTGATAAAGAGGCCAGTGACGGATAGCAACCATATTAAAAAAAGAGGCGAACAGAGGTCATTTTTGCCACTGGGGGGAATATGTTTCCATAATCTAGTCCAAACACTTGAGTGTATCTCTTGGCCACCAACTGAGCCTTGAGATAGTCCACCTAACCACCAGGACCAACTTTGACAGTGTATATCTGTTACCATCAACATATTTCCTAGAGGGAACGAGAACCAAATCCCATATACCACTGCTCTGAAGGGCACACCTTTCATTAATCATAGCTTGTCTCCGTCCTGAATGAGATAATGCCACACCTATAATCTTGGGAACAGTCACAGAAGACAAGGAAGAAAGACAAGCAAAATGCAAACGTGAAAGCCGATGATAACTCAAAGTAACATAATGGGGTGAAGGATTACGAGTAGTACGAATACCTTTGCAGAGAGCATGGGTAGGGCACTTTCAGTAGGAATGGTTGGAGCTGGAGGCGGTGGCGGTGGACTTGTAAGGGGTAGATATAAACTGGGTCATCCTGTGTAGGAGGAAGCTGTGGTGGTGGTGGTGTGAATTCAACCGAGATCGAGGAAGTTGTAAGGTAGTAGATACTAACTCAGGGTTGAGTGAAGAATATCCAAAGTAGGGATTTGACTCAAAGAAAGTAACATTAGCCGAGATGTGAAGAGTTGGGGAGTAACATCTGTAACTCTTCTGGGACTGAGTGTAACCAAGAAAGACACTTGTGGGACTGAGCAACCAATTTATTATGGCCAGAACTACGGTTATGGACAAACAAGCAGACCAAACACACGTGGGGGCCAAAGAATGCAAGGGTTGATGGGGAAACAACAAAGAATGAGGTTAACGGTCAAGAGGAACACGATTGTGCTTATCCAATGTTGTGACAACTATTTTGGAATCATCAGCATGGTAATTGGTGGTAAATTGTGTGAATATGTTAGAGGTGTGAGGAGATCCTTACCTTGGAGATAATTGGAAGCACTAGAGTCAATTAACCACCATCCAATTGATGGTTATGAAATGCAAGCAATACGATTATTGGTTCGCGAGGAGGCCTTAAGCCGAAGAAGGGATTCATAGTCTACACACGATATAGTGACAATAAGGGCATATGGTGCTTGCTCTTTATGAGTCAGATCAAAAAAGATAGGATTGCCATATTTTGCCCAATAGCTTGCTCCAAATGTCCCAATTCGCGATAGAGAGCATCAAAGTTTGTTGCCACCACAACTGTGGTTACTACCGCGTATGACAAAATTATGGTCCCCTATTGGGACTTTCAAGATGAGAGAAAGTACACCGGAAAATTTCTTAAGTCTGAAAAACACCAAAGGGGAGCAAGAAACAGCCGCAAAAGGTGCCAAACGATGGTGGTTCGCCGGAATATTCCAAATGGTTTGGACCCACAACAAACTGAGACAAAATCTAGAGAGAGGGCTTGAAACACCAAAATAACACCTAAAGAAGTCACCGAAAACGTCAAAAACACCTAAAACCTTTGTATATTCATTCTAACAAAAACATTACAAACTTTGAAATGACACTATAATTATGACTAACATTCTTTTAGGTGGTTTCCTAATAATAGATATTTTGAGGGATTGAACAGATTTGCTCCATTATTGTTTTACTTTTTTCTCTGTTATTTTGTGGTTTACTCTTTGTTTTTCGAGGATTCCTTATCCTCCAAATTTATTGTAATTCCTTCTTTGCATAATGAATTTTCTTTTCTTTTTAGTTAATTTTTTTTTACTAGCATTCTACTTGGTGCTTGAACTTTCAAAAGATTGAACTACTTAATCAACTTCATACCTGAGATAAATTGACCAAGAGTGTATCAAGACAGCCATGAAATTTTCGAAGATATTTTGACAAAAATTTCTCATGGGTTAAATTTACAATTTTGATGAAGAACATGAAGTTACCAGGATGCCTAAACTTGGACTCTGGATTAGTGCTTTATCTTAGTGATAGAATTTAACTACCTGATCTCAGACTATGTTAGATTACCTTTAACTGGGATAGAAGATGAGTTTCTATCATCAAAATTTGTAATTCTGTTCTGATTTTTTTTTTTTTCTGAATGTTAATTTAAAGTTTCCTGCTCTCTTCATCAGTTAGTGCATTATGTTGTTTGATTTACAGACATATGCTTGATGAAAGATTGAAAATATTATCTTTGACAGGGTGGAAAGAATTTTTCGTGAGATCAATAATAGTATAGAAGAGGGTTCACTTGTTCTAACCTTGTCTCTTAAGAAGCTTCCGCTTGTTTTATCAAGACTTACGGCATTGACTGGACTCCTGGTAATTCTCTGGTTGACAATTTTTGTGTCATATTATATTTTTTTTTTCTAAGGTTCTCATATTTCCTCTAATATTTCTTCAAATTGTTAAGCTAGTTAATAGAGGAATGGGAGGCTATGTTTTCTTGGAGTATATAAATTGTTTGAATCTGATTCTTAATGGTTCTTGGAGTATATACATATTTGTTGATTGTTGAGGGATTGGATATCATTTCTCCTTTTTAAGGAGGATTTCTTATTCTTCTTTTCCCTCTGTTAAGGACTGGAACTTAGTGTATGAAAATAAAGACCAGCTAAATTGGAAGCAACCTTGTAACTGAAAGGCTGCCCTGTTTGGTAGTATTAAACAAACGTCTCTCCTAAAAGTTTTAGTGTTGTTATGTGAAGGCAACTTTAATGGTTTTCTATTAGATTTTTCTAACGGACATAATGGTAGTGGGTATGGTTCAGAAAGTGTCAGATTAGGTCTTGTTGTTTAGGGTTTGTGGTGTTTTGGGCTTGCTTTTTAAGGAGGACTTGTTGGATGATGTCAAGCGAACAAGTTGAGGGCAGATTTGAGTATAGGAGACTGAGAGTATTTCAACAACAGTAGCGACAGGATGAACAGCGGCTGGATGTGTGACCTTTACCAGAAGAGGAGACACATGGTCTGGCGAGCATAATGAATTTGACCAAGTCAACCAGTGTTTATCGTTAGAATAGTTGTAAAAATAGTTCAGTATATATATAGTCCCATATCGTATAAGCTCAACCTATTAGGCCTTTTAGTCTCTTTAAATAGAGAGCTCTTGTACATTGTAATACACTATGATTATTCAATATACAATTATTCTTTAATCTCAAGTTGGTATCAGAGCTTTTTTTAGCTCTGGGGATCCGCTTCCGCTAAAACCCTAAGCCCACTGCTTAGGTGTTCTCTTCTACTTTGCCGTGCATTCTTCCGGCGAGTTTTTTCTCTAAGCCGTGTGTCTCTCCGGCTTGTTTCTTCAACTGTCAGAACCACTTCCCGCCGCCAACAACCGCCGCTCGTCATTGTTCAGGCCACCGGAGCACTGTTCTGGCGAGTTTTTAGCCCAGACTACCTGTGATCAGGACCGTCTCATCCCGGTGACCAGTTCTGTGGTAGTCCGACCACCGTCGCGTCAGCCACGCGCCTCCACGCGCCGTTCTTCTCCTCTGCGCGTGGTGCTCACGCGCCACCTTCAACCGGCGCGTGTGCACTGTTCCGGTGGAGTTTTCCGGCCGTTCTTGGACAGAACTTCTCTTCTTCTTCTCCTCTTTCCGGATCTGTGCTTGGTTCTTTGTGGGTCTCACTTTAGACGTGTGGTTCTCCTTGATTGGATATTGTTTCCCTTCGTTTACGGCTTTTATATTCTCTCTTTAAATGGCAGCAGCGTCCCCTCATCTCTCGGAGGTTAACTCTCCTTGTCCTCCTGTCAAAACTTCCTCAGGAATCATCTCTACTAATATTGGGCCTATTACATCTTCCAAACTAAAGGATTCTATCTCTCTTGCTGCGAATATAGCTCAGTCAGACAATGCATCATTTGGTTCAGTTTCTCTCTCACTTGCGGACTATGCTGCACTCCAAACTCTTCTCAAGAAGGCTTCTCCTCAGTCTCAACCATATACTGGTAATCCCGTTGCTTGTGTTTCTTATTCTACATCACTTGACACTTGGATATTTGACTCAGGTGCTACCGATCATCTCTATGGTAATACGGAACTCTTTACATCTCTTACTTATTCTGATCATTTCCCTTCTTTTACCCTTGCGGATGGAACCAAAGCCCCAGTTCGTGGGATTGGACAAGCTCGTCCGACCTCTACCTTAGCCTTGACATCTGTTTATTACATTCCTGGCATCTCTTATAACTTAATTTCTATTAGTAAGTTGATCCATTCCCTCACTTGCACCATTACTTTCTCTAACCATTCTGTTTCTGTGTAGGATCCGGGTACGGGGAAAATGATTGGAGTGGGTCGTGAGTCACGGGGGCTTTACTATCTGGATGTGCCTCGTCCTTCAGTGACACTCTCTCTCACAGAATCCCCACAACTTATCCACAGTCGCCTCGGTCATCCAAGTCTTTTAAAGTTGCAGAAAATGGTTCCTCTTTTGTCCGGTCTTCAGTCTTTAGATTGTGTGTCATGTCAACAAGGGAAGCATACACGTTCCTCTTTTGCCAGTCGAGTCAATAAATGAGCTGATGCCCCTTTCTCTCTTGTTCATTCAGATATCTGGGGTCCAAGTCGTACCTTGTCTGTTTTAGGTTTTCGGTATTTTGTTACCTTTATTGATTATTTTTCCCGTTGCACTTGGGTCTATTTAATGAAAAATCGTTCTGAGTTATTTTTCATTTATAAAAAGTTTTATACTGAGATTCATACTCAATTTGGTGTTTCTGTTCGTATTCTACGTAGTGATAATGCTAAGGAATATGTTTCTATTGATTTTTCTAATTTCTTTGGCCACACAAGGTACTTTACATCAAACTACTTGTCCTCACACTCCACAACAAAATGGGGTGGCTGAACGTAAAAACAGACATCTCATTGAAACTGCACGCACCCTTCTTCTTCCTATGCTGGTTCCCCTTCACTTCTGGGCAGATGCTGTACTCATCTCTTGTTTTCTCATCAATCGCATGCCCTCATCTGTGCTCAACAATGACATTCCTCATAACCTATTGCTTCCAGATGTTCCTCTTTATCCTCTAACTCCACATGTCTTTGGTTGTACTTGTTTTGTTCATGATCTCACTCCTGGTAAGGATAAGTTAACATCCAAAGCCTTTCAGTGTATCTTTCTTGGTTATTCTCGTCTTCAAAAGGGTTATCGTTGTTATTCTCCCGATCTTAAGCGTTACTTAGTTTCCGCTGATGTCACTTTTCTTGATCAACAACCCTTTAATTCTATCCCATCTCAGTTGTCACAGGTTGATCATGTTCTTCCTGTCCCTTTTCTTGACTTGTCTTTGCCAACTGCAGGTGCTTCTATTCCAGATGAGCAACCTATTGCTTCTATACCAGAGAACCGTCCACTTCTCACCTATCAGCGTCGCAAAACTGTGCCTCCTGTCGACTCGACTCTTACTGACTCATCGCCCACTGCTGTTGCTTCTTCCCCTCCGGATCCTTCACCAGAGGCTCTTCCCATTGCTCAAAGAAAAGGTACACGTACTACTCGTAACCCTTGTCCTCTTTATACTTTTTTGAGCTATGACCGTCTTTCTTCACCTCATTTCACCTTTGTTTCTAGTCTTTCTTCTATTTCTATTCCTAAGACCACAGGTGAAGCACTTTCCCATCCAGGGTGGCGCCAAGTGATGCTTGATGAGATGACTGCACTTCATTCCAATGGTACTTGGGACCTTGTTTCTACTCCTCCAGAGAAGTCTACAGTTGGTTGTCGCTGGGTGTTTACTGTAAAAGTTGAACCTGATGGCCATGTTGATCGACTCAAGGTCCGCCTAGTTGATGCAAAGGGTTTTACTCAAATATTCGGCCTTGATTATAGCGATACATTCTCTCTGGTCGCTAAGATGGCGTCAGTTCGCCTATTTCTTACTCTTGCTGCTATTCGTCACTAGCCACTCCTTCAACTTGACATCAAAAATGCCTTTCTTCGTGGTGATTTACAAGAAGAAGGTTATATGGAGCAACCACCGGGTTTTGTTGCTCAGGGGGAGTCTGGGATGGTGTGTCGTCTTCGCAAATCCTTATATGGTCTCAAGCAGTCTCCTCGGGCATGGTTCAGTCGCTTCAGTTCTGCTGTTCAGGAGTTTGGCTTAATTCGCAGTAAAGTTGACCACTCTGTGTTTTATAGGATCACATCTCCTGATAATTGCATCTATTTGTTAGTCTATGTTGATGACATCATCCTCACCGGGAGTGATGAAGCTGGAATTCGTCAGTTAAAACAGTATTTATTCAGTCAATTTCAGACAAAGGACCTCGGGAAGCTGCGTTACTTCTTGGGAATTGAGGTAGCACAATCTACACAGGGCATTTCTATTTGTCAAAGGAAGTATGCCTTGGATATCCTAGAAGAGACTGATATGTTGGCGTGTAAGCCAGTTGACACACCGATGGATCCTACTATCAAATTACTACCCGGACAAGGAGAACCATTATCTGATCCTGGACGTTATCGGAGGTTGATTGGGAAGCTCAATTATCTCACTCTCACTGTGACTAGGCCGGACATTTCTTTTGCTGTTAGTGTCGCTAGTCAGTTTCTTGATTCTCCGTGTGATTCTCTTTGGGATGCTGCTGTTAGGATCCTTCGTTACATTAAAGGAGCACCAGGGAAAGGTTTATTATATTCAGATCAGGGAAATACAGAAATTTGTGGTTATTCAGATGCCGATTGGGCAGGATCACCCTCGGATAGGCGCTCTACTTCAGGCTATTGTGTTTTCTTTGGAGGAAACCTGATTTCTTGGTAAAGTAAGAAACAAATTGTTGTTGCCCGATGTAGTGCAGAGGCCGAGTATCGTGCAATGGGAGTTGCTACCTGCGAGCTAATCTGGTTAAAGCAGTTGATTCGGGAGCTCCATCTTTGTGAACAGAAGAAACCCATGACTCTCATTTGTGAAAATCAAGCTGCACTACATATATCCTCTAATCCTGTATTTCATGAGAGAACCAAACATATAGATATCGATTGTCATTTCATTCGAGAAAAGATTCAGTCAGGAGAAATCAAATCGGAATTTGTCAACTCCAATGATCAACTCGCGGATGTCTTCACTAAAGCTCTTAGGGGTCCTCGGGTTGAATATATTTGTGGCAAGCTGGGTGCTTACAATATATATGCTCCAGCTTGACGGGAAGTGTTAGAATAGTTGTAAAAATAGTTCAGTATATATGTAGTCCCACATCGTATGAGCTCAACATATTAGGTCTTTTAGTCTCTTTAAATAGAAAGCTCTTGTACATTGTAATACACTATGATTATTCAATATACAATTATTCTTTAATCTCAAGTTTTATCAAAGTCTTATTTTTGTAATTGAGTCTGAATGTGTCCAAATCATCCAGTGTTTATCAAGATCCATGTTTGTATTCCAGTCAGCTCAATTTTGGAACCTAGAAATGTAAGTCGTGAGTTTGCCAACCATTCCAAAAGCCTAATTTAGGCTGCTGAAGGCAGAATTCTGTAGCTTGTACTAACCTGTGAAAAGCAAGTTTAGTGGGATGCTAAGTCTTTGATTACACTTTTAGTGAATTATGTTGTTTGTGGAGAAGCACGTTGGAGTCTAAAGGATTAACGTTAAGCCGAAGCAAGACTGAGTATATGAAGTATGAGTTTTTTCTGGTAAAAGATGTAGACCAAGATCCCGTGCATCTACTTGGTCTAGAGGTACCCAAAAAAGATGCTTTTAGATACGTGGGATCCATTCTGCAAAAAGGCAGATAGATTGATGAGGATATAAATCATAGAACCAGAGCAGGGTGGATGAAATGACATAGTGCTTGTGGGTTTCTGTGTCTCCAAGGTTTCTTTATATATATATATATATATATATATATATATATATATATATATAATATTGGTTATTGGTACATTTTGTTTTTACCTATATGAAATGATTTATCTATGTCAGATTCGAAATGATCCCGAACTTGCAAAAGGTGCTGCAAAAGCTGTATTTGAGCTGTATGATGTTGTTACTCATGACCTGGTGTCCTCAGATTTAAGGTATATGATTAGTTGAGTGTGATTTCCCAACATTTCTGTAGACTAGTATTTTTTTCCCTGAATTTCACATTCTCATATTTTAATTTCCCAGGGAGAATCTTGATACATGGAACATTTTAGCTAGAGCCAGGGATGAGAGACGACTTTTTTCTAGGATACAATGGCCTAATGATCCAGAAATTGTAAGTGCCTCTATTTTCATACAAGTCATCTTTGTTTTTCTGTATAACATATGAAAGTAATTGTTAAGCTTTGTTGTAGAAAGAGCTCGTGAAGCGGTTGCATCTTCTTCTTTCTGTAAAGGACTCTGCTGCTAATGTTCCAAAAAATCTTGAAGCCAGGAGAAGATTAGAGTTTTTCACAAATTCATTATTTATGGACATGCCTTCAGCAAAGCCTGTTAGTGAAATGTTGCCATTCAGGTGTTTGCATTTGTATGTGTATTGTTTACAGTGGAGTTTCTTTTCTTCTTTTCCTGCCATATTAACATTTTCCTTTTGTTGTTTGTTTGTAATAGTGTTTTCACCCCATACTATAGTGAAACTGTGCTTTATAGTACTTCTGAATTGCAAAAGGAGAACGAAGATGGAATATCTATTCTTTTCTATCTTCAAAAGATATATCCAGGTAATGTGTCTTCTCTCCCGGCAAAGAATAAGCTCATGTCAATGTTCAGAATTCATATTGGGTTGACAGTTCTTCATGTTATGTTTCTTAAAGATTGACTTTTTTGAAAAAAAAGTCTGTCCTTATTACATCTACATCTGCTTTTTCTTTTGGCTCTTGAAAGATTTATCTGCATTTGGTTATGCCTACCAATTTTACAACTTCATTATTATCCCTTTTTGTGTTTCACAATAGCCAACTTGAGAAGGGAATTTTTTTTTTATCTTGGTAATGTCTGTGTGTGAAGAAGCAACCATACAAAAGCTAAAGCTGTTTGGAGATTGGATAAGGACAAGGAATGATTTTTATTGTCTTGAACTGTGTCTTTTGGGATTGTGCTTGAATTACTTTTTATTGCAGATGAATGGGACAATTTTCTCGAACGAATTGGTCGAGGAGTGTCCACTGGGGATGAAGAACTTCAAGAAAGTTCCAGTGACACTTTGGAGCTTCGTTTTTGGGCATCTTATCGAGGGCAGACTCTAGCTAGGACAGGTTACAAATTCTTAGCATATCTTATCTGTCTTCCTCTCTGTTTCCTTAAAACATATTTGAGACACAGTAAGTTTATTTCTGTTAATGATGGTTTCTTCCTTAAGAACTGTGTAAGAGACGGTGTATTGTTGCACCTTGCTTGGACTGTCATGTCTGTCAGTCACAGTCAGTGAACTTAGTAGTTCACTGTAGTTGAGTCAGTCTGGATTCTGTTAATCAGTTATTAGATTCCGTTAGATGGTTATGAGTCTGTTTATATAAATATGTACAAGTTTTATCTTCTCTATCTCTCTTTCTATCTGATATCTCTGTTTCTATTAAACTGCCACTGATGTTTCTACAATCTCTTACTTCTCTGGGTTTGCAGTGCGTGGTATGATGTATTATAGGAGGGCTTTAATGCTGCAGAGCTATCTGGAGAGCAGATCTCGGGGAGGTAGTTGCTTAAGAACACTTAGTAATGCACCTTGTGATTTTCTGTAGTGAAACTTGGCATGGATATTTGCTTACATCTGTTGTATCAATAGTGGACAGTTATTCTCAAAACAACTTCATCACAAGTCAAGGTTTTGAATTATCACGTGAATCAAGGGCACAAACAGATTTGAAGTTTACTTATGTTGTGTCATGCCAAATTTTTGGTCAACAAAAGCAGCGGAAGGCACCAGAAGCTGCTGATATTTCTTTATTGTTACAGAGGTATGAAAATGCATGCTCATATTTTCTTGAGTGCTATTCAAGTTAAGACTGAGACAACTTAATAGTGAATTTTATATGGACATCCGTAGGTTAAGTAACTTAGTATTTGTGGTTCACTGGTATGAATGGCTTCCTGAATATTTCATTGAATTTTTGAAGTCCACTCGCGATGCCACTTTTTGTCAATTCCACATTTTGAAGTTTGGTGGGGATTTATCTCTGGTTCTTCATTGTCTCTTTCTGTGTTGGTGTTTCTTGTGCTGTTTCCTAGAAACTCGAGCACTGAAGTTGTAATTTGTTTGCTTGAGGATTTTGTGATATAAATGTGATGGAACAGAAAATTATATCAAATGAAAATAACGGAGACAAGCTCCTTACAAACACAAATTGCAGAAAATAAACCCAAAAGACTCCAACACACCCTCAAAGCTAACAAACCTAGACTTCAGGAGATCCCCAATTCCCCCAACTATTCACTCAATTTATGCCTACCTCACGTTCCATATTTCCCCTCCTTTTATCCTATCTCCTAAGAATATTCTAGAAGAATTCCAAACTAACTTACAAACTAATTCACTCGCTTTCAGGCCCATCAATACTCCCCCTCCAAAACTCACCTTGCCCCCAAGGTGAAGAAAGAGGATAGGTGATGTGAGAAAATATCCACCCGGATTCCATTTTTTAAAGCTTCTTAACCTCTTTGTCAGTTGCAATTCTTGAGCCTTATCCTTTTGAGGAACTAACTGTAAAGAACCTTGGGATACACCACCCCAAAAGCTAGCTCAAAGGGTGGGAGTGCCCAAGGCCTTATAAAGACCACATTAGTTGCATATACAACCAATGTGGGACTATGTATCTCAACACGCTCCCTCACACAAGAGCCCATTGGGCTTGAAGAGTGGACAATGCAACAGGCCCAGCCAACTTGGTATCCCAAGGTTCTTTACACTAACTTATGCTTTGGAAGGACATTGGCTAAACCAATCAAGATCTAAGTGACACATTTTGGTGGACCCATGTCATCTGCAATTTTACACCTAGGTGCAACCACAATGGCACCATTCCCTGCCTGAGGTTATTTTATCTTCAATGCAACAACTCCGTTCATATATTACCCAAATAAGATGTTGGGAAGAGAATGAAATGCTGGAATTTCTTGAGCAATTGACATACCCGACAGTACCCATTTAATTCCCTCACACTCACTTGGGAAGCGAGACCTTTCGTTGTCCGTCACCATCCCCATATGCTTGCACGTTCTGTCCATATCCCAGCAGCAGTCAGCCAACTCCGCCACTGTCAGTCATTGGTATCTTCCACCGCGTCGGTCATTGTTGCTGCTGTTGGTAGCGGAACCCACTTGTATCAAACCTTGGCTTTCCCCATTCACTGTTGTTGTGTGCCCTAAATTGGGACTGGACTCATTGGGTTGTTGTGTTGCTGAACCCCATTGTTCCTGGTGTTATTATTTGGATTGGGCCCGCGGTTAAAATTGTTTGGCCCTTTTCGCGAACGTAAACCCCCTCTCCCAATTCCTTCTCCATTTGTATTATTGGAACGGGCCGTAAGTGCAACCTGTGTGTATGGCCCATTTACATTTGACCCACTTCGGCCCACACTGTTCACCATCTTCCCCTCAACGATTTCTTTCTCTTCGACCGTCTGCTCGGCTTGCTGTCCCAAGGACATAACCTTCTCCAAATTCGTTGTACAGGGTCGCCTAACTGCTGCCTTATCCTCTTTTTTCTTCTTTTCTTCTTCTTTATTCTCTTCTTCTCCTTTGTTTCTTTTTGTTCAACTTCTTCTACATCTTCTGCATTTTTATTATTTTTCCCCTTTTTTTTCTCTGATCCTGCTACATCTTCTTTGTCTCTTTCTTCTTCTTCTTTAGTTTATTCTTTATCTTCTCTTTTTTCCTTTTCTACAATGTCATCGTCTGATCTTCGATTTGTTTCTTCTTCGTTTCCTCCTCCTCCTCCTTTGTCTTCTACATGTTCCTCTCTTTTTTTTTTTTTACTTTTGGTTCTTCTTCTTATTGTATTGTATTTTTATTTTATTTTATTTTATTGAATTTTATTTTATTTTATTTTATTTTTTTTTCAACCGTTTGTATCTTTCATGTGGGTTCATCTACCTCCGACCCCAATTAATTTGGGATAAAGGTGATGTTGATGTTGATGTTTTGGTTCTTCTTCTTTGATAAGTTCTTCTGCAAAACGGCATATTATGCTCAAGACTGTTCCTCATGAATTCAAGTCTATGTTTCCATCCTATCTATTGCTTCATCGAAAGCCTTCACCACTTTTAATATCATTTCCTTGAGCTCAAAATTGCTAATTCCTTCTATGGCTGACATGTCTTCACAAATATGGACCAGAAAGTACTCCCATGATTGGTAGTGCTCTGATACCAAATTGACGGAACAGAAAATTATATTAAAGGAAAATAATGGAGACAAGCTCCTTACAAACACAAATTGCAGAAAAATAAACCCAAAAGACCCCAACTCACCCTCAAAGCCAGCAATCCTAGGCTTCAAGAGATCCCCAATTCCCCCAACTATTCACTAAATTCATGCCTACCTCACTCCTCACATTTCCCCTCCTTTTATCCTATCTCCTAAGAATATTCTAGAAGAATTCCTAACTAACTTACTAACTAATTCACTCACTTTCAGGCCCATCAAAATGCTTTTCTAATTGGTGAGGATGTTGCTGAATATCATATCACTAGAAGCATTTTAGTTCACAAAAGTGTTATAGTGATATAAATTTTATTTCATAGTTATGTGTCAACAATGTTTTTTTTTTTTTTAATTTATTTAAATAGTGTTGTCCATCATGTAACATATTTATGTTTTTTTTTATTATCAGGAATGAGGCACTCCGCGTTGCTTTCATTCATGTCGATGAAAGTACAACCGATGCAAACACCCCAAGAGTGTTTTATTCAAAGCTTGTCAAAGCCGATATCAATGGAAAAGATCAGGTGGAGAAATTTTTACTGATTTCAGTTTGTGCTCATCAGATAGTCTTAACCTGTTTGGAAGTGCTTGAACATATTATTTAGCATTCACTTGCTAGTGGCATTTCTGATTGCTCATTTTGTTTTTCTTGAAATAGATTGGTATGGATATTTGTGCTAACATATTTGAATTTTCGCAATTTTATAGTGGCTTGGGCGAAGTTTTAAATGCAATGAATTCTGTGTTGTATTAGTTGGTTAGGGAGGGCTGTCCTATGGATCCAAAAGGCTTGGTCTTTCTTGGCAATATTTTTAATGTTTTTGTAATTCGACTTTTATTCTAGTTTTTCTTCTTTCTTTCTTTAGTAACTTGTCATAAGCGGATAAAACTAAGTATAATTTTCCATATTAAACCCAGTTCTTCAACTAATTTGTTTTCCAGAAATTTGTTTAACCGTATGAAAAGTATTTCATAATATCTGGATTGTATCTTTTAAAATATTTTAGAGTATCTCAAATGATCTCTTAGGATTAGTTTCCTTATTTTAGAGTCTCCTATTTAGTATAAATAGGGTTTAGTGCTTGGCCTTTTGTATCCATTCATAACACATACAATATTATAAACAGATCATTCAAGTCTTTTCCTTTTCTTTCTCCTTCCATACAGTTCAGTGCCTTCATGACCTGTCCCGTCTTTTACCATATGTAATCTCCTTTGCCGTTAGTTGCTACTGGAAATATTTTGCCAGTATTGTCCTTTGTCGATCTACGAATTGTCGAAGTTTCATGCCCATCCAAAGGGTCATGTACGGTTACAAAATTTGCGGGTTCCTTTAAACTAGTACTTCACCATCGTTTTCAAGTCTAGCAACCTCAAGTTGTGATAGCACAGCCCAGAACGACGAACCACCTGCAAGACTACATCGACCATCACATGCGCTCTCACACTAAGCTTCTGTCTTCGGATATGAAGTTTGCGTGCTTCCTCTAGACAGTGACTTGAAAAGAAATACGAAATATTATTGCTATTCTAAAATAACATGTACGAATGGATACAATATATATATATACACGCTAAAGGGCCTAAAGGAATAAACCTAAATCTTAAAAATAAGGGAACACTAATATGACTAAAAAGGTAAACAAATAATTACAGATACTTTCCATACTTACAACACAGTGCGTGACAGAACTTTGTGCCTTAGTTCGACTCTGACGAAGTTCACCCAGCCCCCCTATGCCCAGATTTGTTCATTGCTCGTCCATTGACATTCTGATGGTTTCCACGTCCACCCAAATCTGGTTGAGTCTCTTGCACATCACACATTGATACTCTTGCACGTTGCTTCTCGATTACTTGTGCACCTACAAATGCATCATCTTGCCTGTTGGGGTGCATCTTAGCCATCATTTTGCTCACAATGGTTTTCCTACCGTAGTGGTACTGCTATTCATCGCAGGTTCAGTTTAAAGGTTCACCTAATGAGATACTACTGTTGGTTCAAGAAGGACCCATACAAATATTTTTGCTGTGAAAATTCAACAGCACTAAGTAAATGGATGTGGCTTTTATCCATCACTCGTGGTTTTGGGATGGAAAGTATCAAGAGCCAAGAATCGCAACTAGGTCTTCCATAAATTCTTCACCTGATTCTATTATGAGAGAATTGGATGTTTTGAGATTTCCATTTTTTCAGTGGGCAAATGTGCCTTCATCTATAGCACAAATGGCATAGTATGGAAGAGTGGAAAATAGTTCAGGAATATGAAGTTATAATTCCGTCTGATGGTGGATGTGTTTCTGGCCCTTTATTTGATGATTCTGATTGGTCTGTTGGTTTGTTGGGGGCTTCATGGGACTGGGTTCTAATTGATGATAATGAACGTCATGAAACAAATAACAGTTTTGCTGTGCATATTCCCTGTTATGGACACAATTATAGTGCCATGGTGGAGGAGGATCCTAAAAGCATCTTACTGTGCAATGATGGGTACTTTCCTGACATGTTATCTTCAATGGTTTGTGAGCAACGTAATCACGAGGGGGCAATCCCTCTTCTTCAGCAACAGCAACCACAACCCGACAACTAATCCAAATCTGGACCAACATCCCCAGAGTTTCTACCTGGCTGGATTGACGATGGGCTCCTGCTAGGGCATGGCAGCGTTGTTGGCCAGCCCATGAACTCCAGTGTCAGCATTTGTCTTGGCCAACACTAAAGTCTTGCGGTAGCGATCTTGAAGTTTTTTTTCTTGGGAGTGTGGCTTCTTGTGTGCTATATAAGAGCAATGTTGAGAGACTTGGATCTGCTCCTGGAACATTGCCAATCATTGCTTGCCTTATTCTGTCTAATTTGTGAGGGTATTGTTTATCATCGTATCTTGTGTTTTGTTTCTTTAACTTGTACACTATAATTATTGTTGCCTAGCCTTGCTGTGATTCTCTTGTCTAATTCAAGTTCTTTAGATCTGGATAACTGTAGATTTGCATCACTCACTATTGCCCTTAGTGATGTTATCTTCCATCTTCTAGGGAGCAAATTACGCAACTAGCATTTGGGATGGTTTCCTATTCACTCGAACAACCGTTGCAGTCTGTATAGGATTAATATTTTCGGCTGCCACGTTTGTTGAACATTAATAGTGGATGACTCTTAGTTGAATATGGGAAAAATTCTTATGTTATTTGCACACGTTCCAATGTACATCGGTCTATATATAGACTAAGCCAAATAAAAGAATGGCTAAACTAAAAGATATGAGACTAATTACATCTATACTCCAAAAGTTTATGTACACCACTCCCTCTTAGGCTGAGCTTGCTAGTAAGATCTTAAAATTTGTTGGTAGAAAGTCCCTTAATCAAGAAATCTGCTAACTGAAGGGATATATGAAGTAGTAATCGTGCCGCTATCCATCTTTTTCTTACTGAAATGACTACTGATCTTAATATGTTTCGTTATATCATGTTGATTAGGATTATGGGCTATACAAACAAATGGCCGACTTATTATCACAAAACCACTTTATAGATCATTTGTACCTCACTTCGTGATCATATAGTGTTGAGATATATAAAACCATTAATGTAGCCTCACCCAACAGCTTTGTATATCTCAACATATAGAATAATTTTCAGCTATAGCATTTCACAAATACCTTGAGCCATAGCCCGAAATTCTCTGCTTCTGCACTCGACAATCACATTTTGCTTCAAAAAATCAATATCTAGAGGTTGAATGCCAATCGGTTATAAATCTGGCATAGTCTGTATCAATGTAAACTTTTAGGGATAGGTTCCCCCCCCCCCTTTCGAAATAATAGCCTTCTCCCAAAGGGGCCGTAGAATATTTAGTATCATAGATGATTTCTTAGAATTAGTTTCCCTGTTTCCTTATACTTTGTACTTTGTCTCCCTTCGTACGTAATACCCTCTAAATTAAACAAAAGCTTTGGTGGTCAAGCTAGTTTCTGTGGTTATGGCTAACGATGTTTCTTGTCTTTGGGCACATCAGTAATCATTTTCTACAATCTGATTTACCATTATATTTTAGTTTGCTTGTTCTAAAACAAGGTATCCAAAAAGATTATTCTGATGCCTCTTTTGTCTGTATCTTTTTTTGCCCTTCCGTTAAATATAATAACTTGCCGTCTTTTTAGAAGATACCTTACAATTCTCCATTCCCTTAATCTTCGTGAATAAAAGTTATTTTTCTTCAAAGAGACTTATTTTAAAATTATTATTTTTTGCTTGTTATTCGGCAATATACTGCTAATTGTTCGCTTACCTTGTACTTAGGGCTTTGATAACTGTCTCCAATTTTCTGGTCTATATTATATGAGCAGTTTGTTCTTTATTTAATTTTTTTTTCTTGATTAGCTTATGCACAACAAATTCTTTGTAGTTCCTGAATTCTTTATCCCTTTTCTTGTTCTTTTTTATTTTCATTTTCCATCTTCCTTTTTTTTGTTTTTTGTTTTTGGATTCAACGCTTTGTAAATCATTATTAAAAATAGGAATCTTTTATCTTTATGCTATTTTTGGTCATTCTATTCCTGCTCTATGATAAAGTTATTATTTAACTGTATCAGATGAAATACTTTATTTTATTTTTCTAGTTTTATTTTGTTTTTCATTTCCTACCTTGAATGGTTCTTTATGCTCTTCTTTGTACATAGGAAATATATTCTATTAAACTTCCTGGGGATCCTAAGCTTGGTGAAGGAAAGCCTGAAAACCAAAACCATGCTATAATTTTCACTCGAGGTGATGCCGTTCAAACTATTGACATGAATCAGGTGAAGACATGTCTCATATGGTCATTTGCTCATTTCTTTGCAAACTTTTATACAACTTTTGATTACAATATGTTTTAAATTGTGCTACAATGGACAACTTAACAGGGAATGAAGGAAAAGTAAGGTTCTCTCAGTTCTATGCTTTGTCATGTTTGAATTATGTTATATGTTTTGGCATTGGTGCTTCTCTTTTCTTTAAATTTTTGAGATAAGTGGGGCTTCCACTGTAATTTACAAAAGCTTATTTGGCTATAAAAGATCTGGTTATGTTTTCTCATTTTCTGGCATTGTGCAATGGTGGTTTGAACGAGCTATTATGCTACGATCAACAATGTGCTCATGGGTGATTAAAAGTTGTTACCTTTTCGCATTGCTTTTATTTAAATGTAGTACTTCTGTCAAGTGATTTCATGCAAAAATACATTTTTAGTCACTTAGACATTGTTGTTTTTATAGTTAGCACTGAAGTTTACTTCTTTTCTGAAGATCTGAGTTCTCTTAGAGACTTGAACATAATTATATATTCTTTAATGTCTCTTAAAAACAGACGACTTGAACATCTGTTTTTGTTTGTCTTGGCAACAGTGTTATTGATCAGACATATGAATATCTATAATTATTGGCTTTTATGCTGTACCTATTGTTGTATGCTTGTCATAATTGTCAATTTTTATAAGTGGGTGGCACATGATTATGTCAGTCATGATGATCAGCAGTTTTTATCCTGTTATACTTTTACATGCGATGATCGTTTGATGTGTTGTATACTTGCCAATCTTAATTTTATGTGGTCCAGAAGCCGTTACTAGCTTTTCTCTAAGTTCCCTATAGTAGGTGTTTGAGACAAAGGATGTTTAATGGAGAATTCTCTCCCTCTACCCTCAAAAGTATGGATTGAAAAATGACAGAGAGAAAGAAGGTATATGTAAATTAATTTGATCTCTTTTATTTGACAGGACAATTATCTTGAGGAGGCAATGAAAATGAGAAATCTTCTTGAGGAGTTCCATGCAAATCATGGCCTTCACGCTCCAAGCATTCTTGGAGTGAGGGAACATGTATTTACGGGAAGGTTTGGCATGCACCAATTAGAAATTTGATAAACAAAGTGACACTATTGGGCTTTCATTGTCCACAATATTTTGCTTACGTATTGCATGTTTGATATTGCTGCAGTGTCTCATCCTTGGCTTGGTTCATGTCAAATCAAGAAACTAGCTTTGTAACCTTGGCCCAACGTGTTTTAGCATATCCTCTCAAGTAAGTCGTGTCTAGTGCTGATAATCTGTACTCTATAGACACTACAAAAGTAATTGGTGAACCCATGAAGTTAGTATTTTTGTTTTTATTTTAACATCATCCTCTAAGAATGATACTTCTAAGCTTTCCTCCTTTCTTTCATCTTGCAAGCATTTGTTGACTTGATATGGGTTTGATTTCCCTTTAGACTAGTGGCTATTAATGTAGTTTGTTTTATTTTCTGGCATCAGTGACGTTACTGCTTATTGGAAAATATGTAGGTAGTCTAACCAAATCTTGTGATATTAGAGTAACTACTCATATGGTAGTTACTATAGTTGCTGAAGTCTGTTGGTCACCACTAACAGTCTCATGCTGAGTCAGCTAGGCTGTTATTACAGATTGGAGGTAGTCAAGTAGATAATCTTTAGTTGCCTTACAATAAAAGCTTTCTAAGCAATGGAACTTACTTTGCTTTTCTTTCATTTTCCCTCACTTTCTCTCGCACGTTATTGATCAATTAAATGGGTTGACCCATTGGGTTTGGCCAGTTTTGCCATTCCTAATATTTGTCATTCTTCTTGTTAAAATTGGTGGAATATCTTACAGAATACGTATCTTAATGTATCATAGATGAACAGGAAATTATGTATTAAATTTAGAATCAAGCATACAAGGAACTAAAACATTTTTATTAATTCCGATACTAATAAGGTATTTTTATATCTCAAAGAAAGTATGTTCTTGATCTCCTTAAAGAAGTTGGAAAAGATGGGTGTAAAGCTTCTGGTGTCCCTATTGAGCATAATCACAAAAAGGGAAGTGAAGGGGAAAGTCCTAAGGTTTAAAAGGACAGTATGAAAGGCTGGTAGGAAGATTGATATATCTCATTTACACTATACCAGATTTAGCATATGTGGTCAATATTGTGAGTCACTCTATGCACGATCAGCGGGAGAGACACTTGAATACCATGGGAAGAATTCTCCTGTGTCTTAAAGCTACACTAGGGAGAGGATTAGTATTCTGAAAAGGTGGGAATTTTCCTTAAAAGTTTATACCGATGCTTACTATGCAGGATCCATTACTGACTAGAGATGAACATCAAGCTATTTTATGTTTTTTTGAGAGAACTTAGTAACATGGAGAAGTAATAAACATAATGTGGTAGTTAGGTCAAGTGCATAGGCAAAATTTAAAGCTATGGCTCAAGATGTTTATGAACTACTATGACTGAAAAGTATAGATGACCTCAAAGTGAGACATGAAGGACCTATGGATTTTTTTTATGACAGTGCTCATAATCCAATTCAATATGACTGGATAAAGCATAGAAATTGGATAGTAGGCTAATTACTACTTCATATATCCGTTTAGGACCTCAATTAGCTGATGTGTTTACTAAGGAATTTCCCATTGTAAGATTTTGAGACCTCACTAGCAAGCTCAGAATGATAAATATCCATTCCTCAGCTGGCAATGCAGAGGCTTACCTATCTTGTGCTGAAATTCATCTTTAATTTAAGAGAATAGGGGCAGTTAAGGATCAACCACTTGGTCATAAAGGCTCTAATACCTTGTCATTAACCACCTATCCCTAAAGCTTGAGCTATTAGGTTAAGACAAATTAATAGTTTTGTATAACAACTTTACATTCTAGCATTCCTCTGCAGCCATAAACACCAATGAACCGTAAATACAGAACAATAACACAAAATTATAGCTTCTTTAAGAGACCAAGTCTCTGAATTTAATTAAGTAGAAATTGAATCTGTTTCCAACACTAGTTGCTGTGCCAAAATATTTTATTCTGTTGCTTTAGGTGGGCCTATTCATTGCCCTTCTTCAAGTCCATAGGGCTTTTGAGTAAAAGAGTGTATTAGAAAAATAAATACAAAAACAAAAACCATTCATGTGTCTTACCAAACAACTTAAATTTTTTAGAGAGTTGGTTTTTGACAAAACAATTCTTTGTGGCAAGTGGCATGGTTACCATTAAAATCAGTCCAAACTAAGAACTATTATGACACCGATGATGGTTGATTTTCTAAAAAATTAGAAGATTGCAGTAGGCTAATAGACATCCAAGGATTGACCCATTTAAAGCCATATCCATTAGGCTCACTCAACAACACATTCCATTATCTGTAAGTATTGTTTGGTGGGTCATAATGAACTCTGGTAGTCTGGTTATGGCGGTTAAATTGATTGGGGTCTCAATGGCCTCCCCCAACTATATGGAAGCATAAGTGGCATTAAACACACATGTACCATCTTGCACTTGTCCTTGAAACTTCAAATGCCGATGTCTTCATTTTCTATTTTATATTCTCTCAATGAATGCTAATTAGAGCTTTTTTATTAATTTAGTCTATCATTTCTTATAGTCATTGCTCAAATTTTTTGGTTGGAAAAAAATATGGCAGAGTTCGCATGCACTATGGGCACCCAGATGTATTTGACAGAATATTTCACATAACTCGAGGAGGCATTAGTAAGGCATCACGTGTTATTAATATTAGTGAAGATATATATTCTGGTAAGTAAAGAATGGTATCTGTAATCCATGCTCATTTATGATTTACCCTTGATGTTCTAGCTTAAGACGTGTCATGTCCTTTTCGATCTGATGTGATAATATGATGCAATATTGTGGAAAACTGGAAAGTTTCTTTAGTCATTTATCCTCATGTTTACTATCTCACCAAAAAAAGAGAAGAAAGAATGAATCTGTTCATGAATTAGTGACACTTGTCTTTTTATCAATGGATATACTGTATTTATATAATGAATCTGTATTTCCATATAATTAATGCAATTATGGAATGCATCATTTTTCTTGAACCCACACTCCTCTCCTCTTACTCGCATTACTTGATTTTGGTATCCTTATGAGTTGACATACAAAAAAAAAGATAAGATCAAGAATAAATGCATTAGAGAGTAATTTAGAGAAGCACCTATTCAGAAAAAGGCAACATAATCTCACCTAAGATGGTTTGGTCATGTGAGGAGAACACCAATTGAGGGCTCAAGGAAAACTAACAGAAACTATTAAGAAGGACCTTTATCTAAATGGCCTTTTATATTTATTTATTTTTACAAAACAAAATTGTGACATTTGATCCATGTAACCGACCTCACCTAGTGGGAAAAGGCTTTCACGACTATGAATGATGTGCTTTATAATTTAAAACAACTAAATGCACTTAAGATTGGTGCTTTCTCTTATTAGCGCCTGTTAAACACAATGAATCAATGATTATGGTATTTTAATTGGGACTCCTTTCTCTTGGTGTTTTTCCATTTATATATTTGTTCTATATATAAGTAATCATATGAATTTGAGACATAAATATACTGCAGGCTTCAATTCTACTTTGCGGCTGGGAAATATCACACACCATGAATACATTCAGGTTGAATATACAAGTACACCATATATGCTTTCTAGTTTCAGCTCCATGTAACTCTTCTTTCTCATTTGTGAATTGCTGCTAACTTCTGTAGGTTGGAAAAGGAAGGGATGTTGGGTTAAATCAGATTGCCCTCTTTGAAGGGAAAGTGGCAGGTGGTAATGGAGAGCAAGTGCTTAGCAGGGATGTTTACAGGCTTGGACAACTTTTTGATTTCTTCAGAATGCTTTCTTTCTACTTCACAACTGTTGGTTATTATGTCTGCACTATGGTATCTTTCTTAGATAGTCATTTTTTCCAATGAAAATGTGGTGACGTTGACTGGTCTTGATTGACTCATTAATTTTATCCAATTTTCTTATGTAGATGACAGTCCTCACAGTATATATATTCCTATATGGACGAGCATACCTGGTAAACTGATAAGACCTGGTCTCACTATCTTTCTGTCTTTCACGACTTTTGTTTGAGACTATAATTAGACTCCTTCCTATGTTTTCTTATTGTTCCTTATATAAGAACGATATTATATCCTCCTGGTTATATGTAAATTCACTTTTCTTCTACCAAATTTCTTGTTCCACCCCCAATAAACAAATTTCCTGCATGTTTTCACTTGGATAAGAGGATTCACATTAAGTCGAAGCAAGACTGAGTATCTGAAGTGTGAGTTTTCTCTGGTACGAGATGAGGACCAAGAACCTGTGCATCTAAATGGTCAAGAGGTACCCAAAAAAGATGCTTTTAAATACTTGGGCTCCATTTTACAAAACGGTGGAGAGATTGATGAGGATGTAAATCACAGAATCAGAGCAGGGTGAATGAAATGGCGCAGTGCATCTGCGTTTTTGTGTGACCGCAAAATCCCCCTGAAGTTAAAAGGAAGATTCTATAAAACGGCAGTAAGACCGGCAATGCTATATGGAGCAGAATGCTGGCCAGCACATAGGCATCATGAGCATAAGATGGGAGTAGCAGAGATGAGGATGTTAAGGTGGATGTGTGGTTACACAAGGATGGATAAGATAAGAAATGAAGATATTCGACGAAAGGTCGGAGTAGTACCGGTAGCCGAGAAGATGAGAGAACATAGATTGAGGTGGTTTGGGCACGTGATGAGAAGACCCATGGATGCTCCTGTAAGAACAGAAGTTTGTTACCAAGAGCTCAACACAAAAAGAGGCAGAGGTAGGCCGAAGCTTACTTGGGGGAAAGTAGTAAAACAAGATTTAATGGAGTGGGATATAGATTGGCGGACAGTATGTCTTAGAACGGAATGGAGAAAAGCTATAAGTATGGTGGAGCGTTAGACCCGCTGTTATTCTTATGTTCCAGATGGTCCATTTTTAGTCCTTTTCCCCTTCATTTCCCCCACTTCTTCTTGTCCCTTTCTTTTTTACTTTTATTTATTTATATATACATATATTGTTATTTTATTTTATCTTATTTTATATTTTTATTTTATTTGTTTATTTTTATTTATTTATTTTTGGCTTTTTTACTTTTTTACTTTTTTATTTTTTTTATTTTTTATTTTATTTTTTTTTATTTTTTTTATTTTTTTTTATTTTTTATTTTTTTAACTTTTTTTCAACCGTTTTGTATCTTTCATGTGGGTTCATCTACCACCGACCCCAATTAATTTGGGATAAAGGTGTTGTTGATGTTGATGTTGATGTTGATGTTGTTTTCACTTGGATAAGATGATGATCTCATAGTTGTGAAATTAATATTGTCAACTCTTATGATATGTACATGTTTTCACTTGAGATTGGATAATTGTGTGTCTAATACGAGCACACAGGGAATATATTTATATTAACAAGTACTGAAACTAATATATCATGTACAAGATGTGGGACTGTTCTATTATATACACAATACTACTTTAACATACTATTCTAATACTCCCCCTCAAGTTGGTGCGTATATATTGTGATCACCTAGCTTGTTACAAATGTATTCAACCCGAGGACTTCTAAGAGCTTTAGTGAAGACATCCTCGAGTTGATTCTTGGAGTTGACAAATGCGGTTTTGATTTCTCCTGATTGAATCTTTCCTTGGATGAAGTGACAATCGATCTCTATATACTTGGTTTTCTCGTGAAATATAGGATTGGATGATATATGTAGCTCAGTTTGATTGTCACAAATGAGTGTCATGGGCTATTTCTATTCACAAAGATGGAGCTCCCGAATCAACTATTTTAACGGTATTAGTTCGCAGGCGGTAGCTCCCATTGCACGATACTCGGCCTCTGCTCTGGATTGGGTGACACCAGTTTTTTTCTTACTCTTCGAAGAAACAAGGTTTCCTCCAAAGACGATACAATAACCTAAAGTAGAACGTCTATCCGAGGGTGATCTTGCCCAATCGGCATCTGAATAATCACAAATTTCTATATGTCCCTGATTTGAATATAATAAGCCTTTCCATGGTGCTCTTTTGATATAGCGGAGGATCCTCACAATAGCATCCCAATGAGAATCACAAGGAGAGTCAAGAAACTGACTAGCCACACTAATAGCAAAAGAGATGTCCGGCCTAGTCACAGTGAGATAATTGAGTTTCTCAATCTACCTCCGATAACATCCAGGATCAGATAATGGCTCCCCTTGTCCAGACAATAATTTGATATTAGGATCCTTGGGTGTATCAATTGGTTGATATTAGGATCCTTGGGTGTATCAATTGGTTTACACCCCAATATACCATTCTCTTTTAAGATATCTAAGACATATTTCCTTTGACAAATGAAAATGCCTTATCTAGACTGTGCCACCTAAATCCCTAAGAAGTAATGAAGCTTACCAAGATCCTTTGTCTGAAATTGATTGAACAAATATTGTTTTAATTGGTCAATCTCAGCTTGATCACTTCCCGTGTGAATGAACATAGACTAACAGATAAATGCACTTATCAGGAGATGTGCACCTATAAAACACAGAATGATCAACCTCACTACAAATTAAGCCAAAAGCCTGAACGATAGAACTGAAATGGCTGAACAACGCCCGAGGAGACTGTTTGAGGCCATATAAGGACTTACGAAGTCTACACACCATCCCAGACTCTGCCTGAGCAACAAAGCTAGGCGGTTGTTCCATGTAAATCTCTTCCTGTAAATCACCACGAAGAATAATATTTTTAATGTCCAATTGAAGGAGTGACCAATGACGAACAACAGCGAGGGCAAGAAACATACAGATAGATGCCATTTTAGCGATAGAAGAGAATGTGTCACTATATTCAAGGCCAAAAATCTGAGTAAAGCCCTTGGCGACTAAGCGCACCTTGAGACAGTCAACATGGCCATCATGTCCAACCTTGACAGTAAATATCCACCGACAACCAACAATAAACTCCCCCGGAGGAGCAGGAACAAGATTTCAAGTGCTATTGAAATGAAGAGCGGTCATCTGATCAAGCATCGCTTGGCGCCACCCTGGATGGGAACGTGCTTCACCTGTGGTCTGAGGAATAGAAATAGAAGAAAAAATGGAAACAAAGGTGAAATGAGGAATTGAAAGACGGTTATAGCTCAAAAAGGTATAAAGAGGATAAAGGTTATGAGTAGTACGTATACCTTTTCTTTGGGTCATGGGAAGAGCCTATGGTGAAGGAGTCAGATGGAAAGAGTTGACAAGAGAAGGCGATGAATCATCCATGGTCAAGTCCGCATGAGGTATAGTCTGACGACGCTAATAGGCGATGAATCATCCAGGGATGGAGGCAAAAGGTTGCTCCTTTGGGATAGAGTCACCCGTAGCTGGTAAAGACAAGTCAAGAAAAAGAACAGGAAGATCCTGTGACAACTGAGATGGAATAGAATGAAAGGGTTGTTGATCAAGAAAAGTGACATCAGCGGAAACAATTTAACGCTTAAGGTCAAGAGAATAACAACGATAACCGTTTTGAAGACGAGAATAACAAAGAAAAATACACTTAAAGGCTTTAAATGTTAATTTGTCCTTACCAGGGTTGAGATCATAAACAAAATAGGTACAATCAAAGACATGGGGATAAAGGATAGAGAGGAGCATCTATAAACAACGGGTTATAGGGAATGTCATTGTTAAGCACGGAGGACGGCATGCAGTTGATGAGAAAACAAGAGGCAAATATTGCATCTGCCCAGAAGTGAAGAGGAACATGGATGTGAATAAAAAGAATTCGGGCAGTTTCAACGAGATGTCTGTTTTTATGTTCGACCACCCCATTTTGTTGTGTTGTGTGAGGACAAGTAGTTTGGTGTAATGTACCTTGTGTGGCCAAGAAATTAGAGAAGTCAAAAGAAACACATTCCTTTGCATTATCTTTATGTAAAATATGAATAGAGCACCAAATTGAGTATAAACCTCAGCAAGAAACTTTTTATAAATGGTGCAAAACTCAGAATGATTTTTCATTAAATAAATCCAGGTACAATAGGTATAATCATCAATAAAAGTAACAAAATACTGAAAACTTAAAACAGACAAAGTACGACTTGGACCCCAAATATCAGAATGAATAAGAGAAAAAGGAGCATCAGCTCGTTTATTGACTCGATTGACAAAGGAGGAGCGTGTGTGCTTCCCTTGCTGACACGAGAGACAATCTAAAGATTGAAGACCAGATAAAAGAGGAACCATCTTTTGCAATTTTCAAAAACTTGGATGACCGAGGCGGCTGTGGATAAGTTGTGGAGATTCTATGAGAGAGCATGTCACTGAAGTACGAGGCACAACTAGATAGTAAAGATCCAGTGACTCACGGCCACTCAAATTGTCTTCCCTGTACCCGGATCCTGCAAAAAAACAGAATGGTTAGAGAAGGTAATAATGCAAGTAAGGGAGTGGAGCAATTTACTAATAGAAATTAAGTTACAAGGGATGCTAGGAATATAGTAAACAGATGTCAAGGTCAAAGAAGAGATTGGACGAGCTTGTCCAATCCCACAAATAGGGGCTTTAGTGCCATCAACAAGGGTAAAGGAAGGTAAATGATGAGAATAAGTAAGAGATGTAAAGAGTTCCTTATTACAACAGAGGTGATCAGTAGCACCTGAGTCAAATATCCAAGGACCAAGTGATGTAGAATGAGAAACATAAGTAACAGGATTACAAATATCTGGAGCAGAAGGTTGAGGCCGAGGAGAAGCCTATTTTAGAAGAGTACGGAGTGCTGCATAGTCTGCAGGAAAGAGACTGAACCAGATGAACAGTATCTGACTGAGCTATATTCGAAGCATAAGAGGGTTGCAAGTGAGGATACTTCTTGTAACAATGCTCTTCATAATGACCAAGTTTTTGACAATAACTACAACGGGGTCTCTGACCACTTCCGCCCTAGCCCAGGCCGCGACCACGTCCACTGTTCCCGCGAGAGTCATTATGGGAAATGAGAGCAATGGAATCAACAACAGAAGATGAATCAGGAGTAGGGATTGGTTTCTTGTTGAGATTCAAAAGGCGTTAGTAAGTCAATGATAAATCAAGATCCCCACTTGTCAAGAGTGTCTGTGACACTTTCATACTCCTCAGGAAGACCAAAAAGAGTGGCAACCATAAAGAGGCGCTCCACCTATTTACTATATGTAGAAGCATCAGTAGGGTAAGGCAACATAGACAAGTACGCCTGCATCAAAGATCAACTTTTGCCAACATATGTCTCTATCTGAATTAGATGATTTGCGCAAATCCATGAACTGAGAAATGATAGAATAGAGCTGCTGAATATCATTTGTGTAGAGGTGTTATAGCTTCCTCCCACACTTCATATATCAATAGACATCAACACACCCCCTCACACAAGAAAGATTGTTTTACTTTTTCAGGTGTATGGAACTGTTAGAGAATAGTATAAACCTAATACTTAGGTTAGGTGAAGTGTTTGTTCATTTGGGTTTGCATGCTTTTTCCTCAATTCTGCAGCAAACACAGTTTCACATTCTAAAGAAAAATGATTTTGTTAAATTTGTATAATTTTTTTGGCTAAATCTCTACTCTTTTGGACTGCAATGATCATGGTATTATTCCTTGATGCTACTTCCTCTTTCAGGCATTCTCTGGTCTTGATGAAGCTGTCTCAGAGCAGGCAAAACTTATGGGTAACACAGCACTTAATGCAGCTTTGAATGCTCAATTTTTGGTCCAGATTGGCGTTTTTACTGCAGTACCAATGATAATGGGTTTTATACTTGAATTGGGATTACTGAAGGTTAGTCCATATGGATATAATATTATAATAATATGTTAAGATTATGTTAGAATATGAATATCTCTGTTGACTGCTTTCTTACTGTAATGGGTTTTAGTCTTATTGTGAATAAGCTTGGGCTTGTATAATAGTACTTGACCTAATTAATGGTATTAAATATTAATAGGAGTATTAGATTAAGGTATTGTACAACGATATTGCATCTATCAATTATATTTTAGTTTATTACTCTGAGCCTTTCTCTCTTTTACTTCTCCCCTCATCCTAAACTTATAATTCTTTTAACACATATCGGCAGGTCGTCTTTATAAAATATCAACCTTCATATTCTGTTCTTTTGTGGCCTAAGTCCTTATCTCATGAAAATGTTTGCAGGCTATTTTCAGTTTCATCACAATGCAACTTCAATTGTGTTCCGTCTTCTTCACATTCTCATTGGGAACTAAAACTCATTATTTTGGGCGTACTATTCTACACGGGGGTGCAAAAGTATGTTGTCTATTATTATTTTGTATGTGGAAAGCTCAGAATATTTAGTTGTTCCATGTAACTTACATATGCATTTGACTTTTCTTCGTAGTACCGAGCAACTGGTAGGGGTTTTGTTGTCCGTCACATAAAGTTTGCTGAAAATTACAGACTATATTCTAGGAGCCACTTTGTCAAAGCGTGAGTTATGTTTGCTGTTGATTTATTATTTCTTTTCTTTTTGTTTTGGTCACGGTTGAAGGAAACTAAATTACATTGATGTTATTAATTTTGTGCAATGCAACAGGCTTGAAGTAGCACTCCTCCTTATAGTTTACATTGGATATGGGTATGCCGAGGGAGGTGCTGTTACATATATTTTGCTAACTATTAGCAGTTGGTTCCTTGTCATTTCTTGGCTTTTCGCCCCTTACATTTTCAATCCATCCGGGTTTGAGTGGCAAAAGTAAGTTGCCTGCAATTTTAATTTCTTCCATTGGTTTTAATGTTCATTTATGGGTAAAAGGTTTCTCATGTGATCTCGATATGATGTCATTTTGGTGTTGGAATTTTTTATTATCATGATGAAGACTAATATAGCCCCAAAATAAATCAAAATTACAAAAAAGAGTTTTCTTGAACCTTAAGATGACGTTATTTTGGGACCATAGGAGATAATTTTATCTCCTATAAAAGGAGAAACACTTAACCCTATATTTTCTTAATAGTAAACACTTATGTTTTCCCTCAATTGGACCTCTAATCATTGATAAATCAAAATGATCCTTCAATGCTAATTTTTGACGTCAAAATTTTCCTTTTGGAGGACCAATTTTATGTAAAAAATTGACATTGGAAGACCATTTTGATGTATTATGAACAAATCGATGACACAATGTTGTAAATATTGAAGTTATTTGTAATTATTTATTTCCTTTATTAGCCAGATTATATTCTTTAGGATTTGAGTTTATTACTTTAGCCACCTTAGTTTCTCTATAAATATTTTAACCCTTTGTACATGTGATCTTACGATAGCAATAATAATTTTTCAGTTTTCCTTCTTTCAAGTTGGCATCAGAGTTCTCGATATGGGAGCCTTTTGCTTCTGCAGCCGTTGCCTTTTGTACGGAATTTTTTGCGCCTCTAGTGTGCTCAGTTGTCGAACCACCATTTCGATGTCTTTCCTGTAGTTTTCCAACCACCGCACCGTAGCCTAGCGCCACTAGAAAAATTTCCAGCGACCTCTTCGACCCAAAGGACTATCATTCTCAAAGTTGAGTGATCTACCCATCTACGGTGGTATTGTAACTAGAAAGCCAGCCACGCTCCGTCTCAAGTTCGGCAAGATTTAAGATCTCTTGCATGTTCTTACCTATAGCCCTCGAGATTTTGGATGTTCTTCGGCAAACCTACTCTATGAAGCAGGATGTTGCCACCTGATTGGATCAATACCAGAACTTAAAAATGGAGTGTAGCAAGGATGTTGTTACCCTAGCCGTCTTAGTTGAAAGGAATTGGATATTTGATATTTTTTTTCGTGGACTCAACTTTGAGCATGACCTTATTCTGGTGCAGATTCTCGATGAGGAAGAATTATTTCTCTTTTTGAAGTTTTTTGTACTGTTGGGGCTGAAGAGAGTCATCGGACAGTCATGATGGATGGCAAGTTGCATGATGGTTTGTTCCTGACTCTAAATCCACTGATGGATCTGCTATGATCTCGGCTAAGCTTCCTCATCAGAGGTCCTCTTTTAAATCTAGCAAAAAAGGGCGTTGTTGCATATATTGTAAAAGGTCAGGTCACATAAGACATTTGTTACCGTCTTCATGGGAAGCAGCAAGTTATGGAGAAACTCAGTTTGCAGCCCCACATGGCCAAACTTGTTTATCTTCCCTAAATGTCAGTACTTTTGGTGAAGCCTCACGTGTGCCTAATTAATTTACTACTATTCTCCGTGAGGAATTGGAGCGACCTAGATTTATTTTCGACTTTTTCATTAAGCTCTCTAACATTGGTTCTTTTGCTATAACTAGTAAAAGCACATGCACTCAATCTCTTATTGCTTCTTGCATTGATTTTAAAAACTCATGGATTGTAGATTCTGGTGTGACCGATCACATGACTTATTACTCTAGATTCTCTGATTTAGCTTCATCACAAGCACCCGTGGATCCTCCATTTAGTTTGATCAAGTCTATATTTCCGGCTTTGTTTCTATCTCAGTCTATTGAGTCTTTTCATTGTGATGTTTGTGAGGTTCCAAAACACCATCGTGTATCTTTTCATCCTAGTGCAATAAAAAGTGTTAACCCTTTTTCCATTATTCATTCTGATGTTTGGGGTCCTTCTAAGGTCCCTCGTATTTTTGGAGTTAAGTGGTTTGTTTCTTTTATTAACAATCGTACTCGAATAACTTAGATATTCTTGGTGAAAGACAAGGCAGAAGTACCATAGTTGTTCATCCAATTTTATCATATGATTGAGTGTATGTCAACTAGCGCCTTCCCAATTGATAAAAGATAAGACTATGGTTCTTGAACTCACATATGTGGATACCCCTTAGCTAAATAGGGTTGCTGGAAGAAAGAATCGCCATTTACTTGAAGTCACTAGAGCATTACTGTTTCGGACATGTATACCCAACTCTTATTGGGGGGAAAACCATGTTAACTGCAGCCTATTGGATCAAGTACTTATATTCTCGGGTTCTTGGCCATGTAAATCTTATTCATTCCATGACCCACTCCTTTACATCTGTTCCAATTTCACATAGTCTTCAGCCTCACGTCTGTTGGTGTGTTTCCTTTGTCTATATCCACAAACAGCATCGAAGTAAATTGGAATACTATGCCCTTAAGTGTGTCTTCCTTGGTTATGCTCCCTACAAAAAGTTATACAAATGCTGTCATTCTCCAAGTCGTAAGTTCTTTGTGACCATGAATGTCACATTTCATGAATTTGAATCCTATTTTCCCTCATCTTCACCTTCAGGGGGAGAACATTCGAGCCTGAATCTCCTTTTCCGTTACCTAAACCTCATGAATCAAACTCTCCTTCCCCAGTTGATACATTACATGATAACGATTAAGAAGATTTAGTTGATGAGGCTGATAGTGTGTAAAGTATGTAAGTTAAAATAGGCCCTGTATGGGTTGAAGCAATCCCCATGTGTAAGGGTGTTGACGGGCAGAGCCAAGCCGAGATTTGGTCTTAAAAAAGCTAAGCCTGTGTTTAAATATGTCAGTCTGGCCTAGCCTGTTAGCTGCTATGAATATAATTTTTGGCCTGTGGCCTGGCTTATTTACAAAAAATCTAGTTTTGCCTGTTAAAAAAAAAATAAGACAACAAAAATTTATCCAAACAAAATATACGATCAATAGCACTAATAATTCCACAAAGATTCATAAATTCAATGTATATCCAAACAACATAATATAGAATAAAATCATTTAAACAGTCTGTTTAACCAATAAAATGGGATGAAATGGGTTGAAGAGAGAGAGGGCTATTATGAGTAGTACAACTAATATAAAATAAAAGTTAGTATACTAGGCCAACCTGAGAAGCTTTAAGGCCCAGGCTTTTGAATTGGAGTCTGAGTCTTTTTTATTAGAGTTTTTATATAAATCCAAGTTTGGTTCCAATAGCCAAATTTAGACATATAAGCTCAAGTCATCACGAGCAGGACCAAAGGCCCCTAAAAGGCCCCCTGTTCATTTAGCACTCCTACCCACGTGCTTGGTTTGAAAGATTTACCAAGGTTATGTTATCATTAGGATACAAGCAGAGTTAAGGAGATACACACTTTTCCTTAAATTCTCCCAAGAAGGCAAGCTCATTATTCTCCTAGTTTATGTTGATGACATTGTTATAAGAGGGGATAATAAAGTTAAAAAACGTGCTCTTCAAGAAAGACTAATTGCTGAATTTGAAGTTAAAGATCTTGGAATATTGAGATATTTTTTTGGAAGAGGTTGCCCATTCAAAGCAGAGAATCTTTATCTGTCGAAGAAAGTATGTTCTTGATCTCCTTAAAGAAGGAGGATAACTTTGGTGTAAAACTTCTAATACTCCAATTGAGCAGAATCATGAATTGGGACAAGAAGAGGAGAGAGCCCTTAGTTGATAAAGGGCAAATCAATGGTTGGTAGGAAATTGATATATTTGATTTATACTAGACCTGATTTATTTAGTTGATAAAGTTAGCCAGTTCATGCACGACCCAAGGGTAAAATGTCGGCACATAGTACAGAGAAATCTCCAATACCTTCGGTAGAGGACTAGTATTCGAGATAGGGAAAACTATTCTTTGAGGTATATATTGACGCTAATTATGATGGGTCTGTGACTAACCAACGGTCTATTCTATGTTTATTTGTGGAAACCAAGTAATATGGAGAAGTAAATGTAAAGAACCTTGAGGTCATCACCCCAAAAGCTAGCTCAAAGGGTGGGAGTGCCCAAGGCCTTATAAAGGCCATATTAGTTGTCCATCCAATCAATGTGTGACTATATATCTCAACAGTAAAAAACAAAATGTGGTTGCTGGGTCAAGTGCAAAGGCATAATATTGAGTCATGATCCAAGGTATTTGTGTACTGCTATGTTTGAAGATTGTTCTAGATAATCTTATAATGAAATGTGAAGAACCTATGAAGCTACTATGATAACAAGTTAGTCATCGTTATAGCACATAATCCTGTCCAACATGACCGAACAAAACATTGAGATCGACCGCCACTTCATCAAAGAAAAGCTAGATGTGGATTGATCATTAATTACTCCATATATTTCTTCTGGTTGTGAACTAGCTGATGTCTTGACTAAGAAACTTCCCATTGAGAGATTTCAAGAACTAAGTAGCAAGTCGAGAATGATAAATATACATTCCTCGACTTAAGGAGGAGTGTTGTAAATATGGAAGATATCTGTAATTTTGTTTCTTTTACTAGCCAGATTTTGGGGCTTGCAAAAGAACAAAAAAAACCGAACTGAACTGTGAATCGAAATAAACTGCATTTAATATAACTGGTTTTTAAAAACCAGTTCATAAACTAGACTAGTTAAAAAAACAAGTTATGAACCAAATTGATTTTTTTTCCTTCTCTTCTTTTCTTTAATTTTTTATTTTTTCTCTTTATTTTTCTTCTCTTATTTATTTATTTGTTTAGTGCCTTCTTTTTTCTTTATTTTTATTACTTTCTTTTTCTTTTTCTTTTTGTATCTTTATTTTTACTTTATTTTATTTTTTTTAAATTGTTTATTGATTTTTTTAAAAGAATTAGTATTATTTATATTTATATTTTTATATTTATATTTTCCTTTAACTCAATCTTTTTATACTTTTCATTTTAGTTATAAGGGTATGCAAAAGAATCAAAAAACCTAAATTACACTGCACTTAAAAAAATTTATTTTCAAAATCCATTTCCTTAACTAAAGTGATTTTTGAAAAACCAACCAGCTCATGAATCGAATTGGATTTTTTTTTTCTTCTCTTTTCCTTTAATTCTGTTTTGTTATCTTATTTATTTATTTATTTAGAGTTTTTTTTATTACTTTATTTCTTTTCTTTTTGATTTTGATTTTTCTTTTTTTCTCTAATTTATGTTCATTTTTACTTTATTTTATTTTCTTTCCTTTTTCTTTTTAATTGTTTAATTTTTATTTATTTTTTATCCTTTTTTCCCCAATCTTTTCATTTTTTTCATTTGGATTCAGAACTTATTTTTAAAACCAGTTCAGAATTGGTTAATCAGTTCACAATTGGTTCATAATCAATTCTGAATTAGTTATGAATTGGTTCAAAAAGATAAACCAGTTCAGTGTAGTTCCGCAAAGAAAACCGAGCTGAACTGAAATGTGCACCCCCCTAGCCAGATTATGTTTCCATATTTTTTAGGATTTGGGTTAATTCCTTTCTTGCCTGTTAGTTTCTCTATAAATATTGTAACCCTTTGTGCCTGTGATCTTATGAAGGCAATAATAATATTTTCTAGTTTTTCTCCTTTCAAGTCACGAATGTTTGGAGGACCAAATAGGCTGTTATTGATTTTAGTTTGGTTGTTGTTTGATTTCTAAATGGATCTTCTGCTTTTCTTTTCTTTTCTTTTCTTTTTTTCATTTTTTGGATAGACGATGAATATCATTATATGAATTATGGTAGCAAGAGTGTTTCTTTCTAATCTGATTAGTTGATAAACAGGACTGTGGGAGATTTTGATGATTGGACAAATTGGCTTCTTTACAAAGGAGGAGTAGGAGTAAAGGGAGATAACAGTTGGGAGTCTTGGTGGGACGAAGAACAGGTTAACATTAATTTTTTTCACTTGATTGTTAGCATGATTAGGGGCTCAAAATGAAGAAATACTGAAGACTGAGTCTGTGTTGCTCTATTATTATAACGGAATTCACTTTTTCAACCCATTAGGGTGCTTCACATCTTAGTGTAATATCGCCATACTACTTAACTCAGTGCCTATAAATAAGACCACCGTGTGCAATGTTACTCACGCATTCACACAATAAAAGAGAAGTGAATCTATATTCTCTTTTTGTGTGAATGTGCAAGTGAGTAACATTGTACACAATGTTCTTATTTGTAGCCTTTTGTAGTTAGTTAAGTACAAGTAATATGGCTATATTACACTAAGATGTCTAGGACACTTATATATAACACTGTGCAGCACGAATAAACTTTTGTGTTTAAGTATTTCTTAACTATATAATCCATGTTATTTGCACTAAAGGCTTGCTAGAATAGCCTTCACAAGTCGATGCCTTCTCTATTAATGTCTAATGAAAGTTACTCTTTCTGTAGATGCATATCCAAACTTTGAGGGGTCGTATCTTGGAGACAGTTTTGAGTGCGAGGTTCTTCCTGTTTCAATATGGTATTGTGTATAAGCTGCATCTTACTGGAAAAGATACATCACTTGCGGTAAACTTTTTGGTCTTCCTATACGCATTAGATATTTCTCATGAACTTAGTCCTAACAAAAAACATAATACAAAATGACTGCTTTTCTTCTGTACTAATTATATGTCTACTTATATTTATATGAAAAGCTTATAGTAATATTTCATTAATCTAAAAAATAAAATAAGACTCTTATTTATAGGTTCTGATTGTTTTCTACATTGTAGATATATGGATTCTCATGGGTTGTCTTGGTTGGAATTGTCTTGATATTTAAGGTTTGAACTTTTCCTGATAATTTGATCTTTTTTGTGGACAAAAAATGTTTTCTTTCATTTATATTTGACACACCCCTTTTCTGAAAATTCTGATATTTCCTTGCTTTGCAGATCTTTACCTACAGCCCGAAGGAATCTGCCGATTTTCAGCTAGTATTGCGATTTTCACAGGGAGTTGCGGCTGTAGGCCTTGTTGCAGCTGTGTGCCTTGTTGTTGCCTTTACTGGACTGACAATAGCTGACCTTTTTGCAAGCATCCTTGCATTTATCCCTACCGGATGGGGAATATTATCTGTAAGTTGGAGTCTTGATTCATATATATATATGTAAAGTTTTATTAATCTCATGTTAAAGGAGATAAGTTATCTCATGTGATAGAGACAAATTTGTGGGTTCCACCACCTGAAAAATAAAAATAAAATAAAAGAAAAAGGTGACACAGTTATCGAAGGGTGTGTAGGAGAGAAAGTTATCACATGTAACATAAGAATAGTTTTTTCCATATATATATATATATATATATATATATATATATATATATATATAGGGCTTAGTGAGTATCAAGTGACTGAATGTAATTTTGGTCCAGTGCACTGTATTCTCCAGCGAGAATATAGTGCAAAAAATATTATAACTATGTTTTCCCGGGAGAACACCTGAAGAATACCATTGTAATATTTTTGCACTATATTCTCGAGGGAGAATATAGTCACTATACACTCACTGGGCAGTCCAGTGATTGAATTTTGGATTTTTCGATATATATAATAGAGGTCAGTGTCTGAGTTGAATCAATCTGGAGATTATCAGGAAGGAGGTTTCATGGTACCCTTATTTTTGGATTTCCTGTATCATGGACTGTTGAATTCTGCATTGAGATTTGTCCCGCATTTGTCTAGGGATCCATGATACTTCCAACCGGAAAGGAACAATAAGGGTGTACCATATAATTCCCATCAGGGGGAACCAATAATGCTGTACCATAGAAATTTCCATCAGGAACTATTTCTTGAGCCTTTTTCGGTGAAGTTATACGAATAGTTTTATATTATATCTTTAACGTGTCTCCTCACACCAAGACCCCTTTTTGAGCTCATTTATCTTATACTGAAATTCAATTTTTTATTAGAAGAATGGGAGCTGTAAAAATTGAACTCTAGGTCATTTGGTCATAGAGACTTTGATACCATGTCATAAACCTACTCCAAATGTTTGAACGGTTAGGTGAAGACACGTGATTGGTTTTATATTACATCTCTAACAATAATAAAGCATGGTGTTTCAAGGGATGTTATTATTCTTATTCTAACTTCAAATGTAGCTTAGTAGAGAATTAAAATACTATGACTATGAGCAATGAGGGTTAAATAGTCTCATATGAGGGTTAAATAGTCTTAACTCTACGTTTCACTGTTGAATTATTGTGGTGTGGTCGTGGTCTTATCGTTGGGGTAACCTTTTTCTTGACCATTCTTCCTGCACGGCTGATATAATTTCGCTTTATTCCTGTCAAACTCTGAAATAGTACTGTAAAACTCCTGGGTCACACTTATTGGGTTGCATGTGGGATCGTCATGTGTTTTTGCCTGAGGTCCGAATAGAGTTTATGTAAAACTGACTATTCATTACCGCTTCTTTTCTTTTCTTTTTATTTGACACTTGTAAGCATCATTGCTGGTATTTGAAGTCAATTCCCAGTTCTAACATTTGTAAAAATTTCTACTCCTTTCAGTTGGCAATCGCATGGAAGAGGATAGTTTGGAGTCTCGGCTTGTGGGATTCTGTTCGTGAGTTTGCTAGAATGTATGATGCCGGAATGGGGATGATCATTTTTGCGCCAATAGCGTTTTTATCGTGGTTTCCATTCATTTCCACTTTCCAGTCTCGCCTTCTCTTTAATCAAGCCTTCAGCCGTGGTCTTGAAATCTCCCTCATCCTTGCTGGAAATAAAGCTAACGTTGAGGCTTAACTCTTTTCGTCTTTTACATTGTTGTGATCCCGCAGGGCTTGTATATTTGAGATGTGTATTATTTTTTTAGTATAGGGTTCACTTTGACTTTTGAGATGTGTATTATTTTTTTAGTATAGGGTTGACTTTGACTTGGTTGTACATTTAATTTAAGAAAGAATGAAAGCTGCAACTTTTAAATGGTCTTTGTACTAGGTTTGCATGGCTCCGCAGTTCAGTTTCCATCAATATCATTATGCAAATTTGACTTTGGCTCTCGTACACAATCCAATTTGAGGTCAACGCCTCTTAAATGCAAATCTATATGAAGCCATATCAAAGACTAAATCTTATTATTTTTTCTTACTAATCAACGCTGGCATATCGTGAGATGTTACCGTCCCAGTGTTTTGCTTTGAACGGTTATGGCATATTATTTGGTCTTACTAATCAACGTTGACTTGATGAAAAAAAAATGAAGTTTATCTTCTCTTAGGTAGACATTTAACTTTTACCCAAGTACTTTTGATAATTGAGGGAAAATACAAGTTCCTGAGTGGTGACTTTTTCATATTTTTAAGTTCAAATGTTATGTTTAAAGCCAAATAACCAATGCATAGTACGGCTTAAGTATATTTATATGAGAGAAAAATTCTCATATACTCACAAATCAAAGGTGAGACTTACTTTATATTTTTTTTTCTCCTCTATTCTCTCTTCTCTAATTTGTGATTGTATTTTTTCTTTCATGTAAAGAAGAGTAATATTGTTATCAAAAAAAAAAAAAAAAAAAAAGAAGAGTAATATTTTCCTTTTTTTTATTAGAATAAAACTCTTCATAACCTTTATGCCTGTGTTTTACTGCTGGCATTCTCAAAATGATAAATAGTTTGCAAATAGGGAAAAGTATTTTTGTCTTTTTAAATGACAAACTTATATCATTTCACTCTCACAAAGAGATGAGACCCACACCTTTATACTTTTTGCTCTCTCTATTCCTTTATCTATTTTTTTTTCTCATTTAAAATGACACAACTTTACATCCTTTAAAATGTTACACACTTTTTCCTTGCAAATATTACTAAAAGGCTTTTTTTGAGGCTTATATCATTTGTTGTAACCAATGTTGTTAAAATCTATATCTTAAGTGAAATCAGAAGGGGATTAAAAAATCGTAAAACATAAAATCGTAATGTAAAAATATCGTAAAAACGTAAAAGCGTTTGGAATATTAGTAAAATCGTTTTGATGAAAAAAATCGTAAAAACGTAAAATCGTAGTGATAAATCGAGATTTTTTTTTTTTTTTTTTGGTAATCTGATAAATCGAGATTTTAATAACAATGGTTGTAACCCTAAAACAGCTAGCCTCTATTCCTAAACTTCAATTAAAAAAAAATATGCATAACATATGATGATGGAATTATATTGTTAATATTATTTGAATTTGAAGAAATAGCATTAACAAAATTAATTTGAATATTTGTTAGTGTCAGCAAACATTTTTAAATAAAATAGGCATAAAGTTAAAAAGCACAATCAAGAGATTTATTCACAAAATTTATTTTAGGGTTTTGTTTAGGAGCGCAAAAGCGCTTGGGTCCCTCAACCTTTTGATTGGACGAGAATTTATAATTTAATGTGAGACTCAGGAATGCGAGCGACTATGTGCTTTAGTGTTCATCAGCAGAACTTTTAATTAAAATTTAAACAATTTTTTTGAATATGTTGTAAGATACTGTTTTTTATTCAGATACTTTGATGACATTTGTAACACCATGTTTAATATACCAAATTTAATAAAGTTAGAGAAAGAGTTGTGCTTTCATGAGTCCAAATTTTCTAAAAAAATGTGCAAAAGATAAATTTACGTGAATAAACAGAAATAGTTACAAATCATAATAATTGTTTTTAAACAAAACTAGAGTAAAATCACAATATATATATATATATATATATATATATATATATATATATATATATATAACGGATCAAAACTTGTACATACTATTTTCTGGCAAAAAAAAAAAATACATACTCCTTTTACAAGACAAACAGGATCACTTTAGTTTCTACAAATGTATTCTATAATGTTGATGATAAGCTACATGAGTGATGGAAGTGAATCCTCTCATGTGAAAAAGTAATCATGTGGTCATGTTATTTGATCACAACCACTCATTTAAAAATTATGCACTTTTCTCTCTCTCATCTCATCATCAATGAATGATTGTGATCAAATAACATGATCACATAACTACTTTTTCACATGAGAAGATCCACTCCCGTGAAGGATAACCTCATTTCTATTTAAAAACATAGGGTTATAAATTAAATTTGCTCTTATCGCCAGTTTATTGTAGACTTATTTTTGAAGCAAAGGGGCCAAAAATATACAGAGAACAAGGAATAAATTAAACTAACCAGCCAACAGGAAAGACAACTTAATAAAAATGTGGATAAAAAAGCAGGAAAATTCATGACATCACACATGGCAACTGCACTCTCATAAGTCATTGGCCACTATGGCTTGGAAGATGTAAAGGTCAGTTGTGACTGAATAAGAAGGCAAAGGTTAAATAAATCCCTTGTAAAATTAAAAAAACAACAATAACATGAAGTCATTTAGTGTCTCCAATATATGGGTTCGTCTATTCTGACATTACCCAAAGTTCATAACTCCATTGGCAACCATGCAACAAAAGCATAAAAAAGTCAACATTCACACCCATTTAACACCAACCTGACTACAATCCAACAATAATCCAAGAGAAAGAAAACAAACCAGAAACAAAAGACTACCTGTGTTACTTGTAATAAATCTTCTATTTGGCATATATGTCAATTCCGCAGAAGTTGTGCCGCGTTAGGCATAACCAGTGAAGTTAAATAAAAATTTATCATGTTTAAGAAGATAATTACAACTTATGGGTGATATGCATAACTCAAAAGAAGCTAGAAGATCCCTGCCAGAGAATGTTTACAACACAGGTTGCTGAATCGTTGCACCGCTGGCACCGTCACTTCCACCCACCATCCCAGCCACCTCAACACTAGATGAGTTTGGGTAGGAGAATTGTTGATCAAGTTCAGGCATAGACGTGGGTGATGAGTTTATAGGGTGGTCAAACCTACAAGCTGGTCCAAATTTGCAAATACCATAACGGCTGTAATGCGTGCACACATTCTGGTCCTGAATTTCATAATACATTTTAATATTGGACCAGAGAAACACAGCCATCTCTAGATTACATAACCGTGTTTAGTTCCATTATAAATAATTTATTTATGCACAACCACTTCTTAACTAAAACAGAGATTCTTAGAACTTACAAAAACAATAATCACATGTTCACCTTCATTTATTGAAGGCATGCATATCAGCCAAAAAGTGGCTTCTACGATCAGTTTGGTACACACTCAAAAATCGGGGTGAAACATCAGGCTGGAGTTTTTCATGCATTTTTTCTCATAAAAATCATCAGTGACCTTTTCACCCCCATTTTTAATGGTGTACTAAATAGACTCTTAAAGTCTCCACCTTTTTAAGCTTAAGCAGAAATTATTGAAAAAATATAAAATTGTGATATGATACAACTATGCTGAATCTGAATGCTCTTGTTTCACTCAAAGCATATTTTCAATGCATGTGAACATGACAAAACCATTTTTTGTTCAGAATCAACAGCTTTTCATGATTAATCCAGACTCAAAGTTTTAGATTTCCCATGAAATAGTTTCTTTCAACATGTAAAGAAGGGGAAACTAAACATGGAGGCAGCAGAACAAAAGTAAGAACAGGATATTAAAGTTACCACAATTTTTTGTATTAGAAAAAGAGTTCTCATCATAAAGGTTACCACAATTTTTCAGTGTTTTTGATAACTTACACATTTTTGCTAATTTTCCCCAACTCAGGAAAAAAAAAATTGTTTTTACAGTTTCCATATAAGCAAAAAGAAGCAAAATAAAATAACTTACCGGTCTCAAAGGAAGACCCTTGTCACTGAGGTTGCATGGAGGTAATCTTGCCCGATTCTTTGGATGGTGATATTTACAATTAGATTTAAACTTGCAATCCCCAGTTTTTAAGAAGAAGCTGCATTCTGGCTCGCCAGGCCTCTCTGGAAACTCTTCAACTGGGGTCAGCTTTTGATGATGCATATAGACATTTGTTTCAATAGCTGGGTTGTTCATGACATATGCTGAAGGTGGATGCATACCCCTCTCAGATAGATAGACAGGTGCCTTTACAAACCACAAATTGGTCAAATTGCTGGGAAAACAATCAATTATAAGGGTTGGACTGGCAGAATATTTAGCTCACAGAAAGGAAGGGGAAAAAACAGAACACTAGGTATTTTGCTTTATATTCCAATAGATCAGAGCTTGCCCCATAAGAATCAAGACATGCAGAAAAATTAATGAATACTAAGGAGGTTGAGGAATGAGCATGAAATTCAAAACATTAAATGTTACACATCAAATTATTACTCGCGTTTTAATACCCTCTATGATATTGTTTTAAGTTACTTAAAGAAAGAAAAAAAGTATTAAATAATTTTCAAGCTTCGAATATAGTAAATGCTTTATTTTTCACTTAAAACTTCTGCCTTTTTTTCCTTAACCAATGCCCTAAAGGCATCCGTTAACAATCCCTTATTACATTTAGGGCTCAATTTCACTTCTGAGCATACAGCCAAAGATACTTAATAAGTGTGCTTAGGCAATAGAATGGTGTATCTACCAGATCTAGAAAACTCAGTAAATAAAACATAAAGAAAACAGTTTTTGACTTTTAAGTAACTGATGATGGTCAAATAAATCTCCATCTTTAAATAGATTAAAACTCATACCACTATTCACTTCAGTATTCACTGTACAAATAATACGAACACTGGACTATTGACAACTGTGCAACAGCCAACTGGTGACAATATCTCACAATGTATATGTTGCAGGAACAGAGAACATTAACATTGTATGATAGAAGACTAGCAGACTAATTTGTCATCATGTACAAATAATATAATAGAATGTCCCTTGTTAGATGGTTGTTAGCATTGAATCTATTGATTTACCTGATATCCATTCCATTCAGAACTATGGGGAGAAACCCCTTGAGTAGGCGAAAGTATCATTGACACAAAAGAAGCACTTTCATTTGATGTTCTAGTAGAAGACCACAAGGGCATGGATGATTGTGATACACCTTGTAATGAAATAGAACTACCAGTATCATACCCTGAAGAAGAATCAAATCCTCCAACAGCTGTAGGATCCGGATGATTATACTTGCAGTTTGCTCCAAACTTACAAGAGCCAGTGCGCATGTAATAGAGGCACTCTTTCTCTCCCTGTCATGAATAATAACCTTACTAAAACTTCGGTGACAAATATTTCGGACAGCTGAAAGGGACAAAAGATAGCATACACAAATAAACTTTCAGCATAACTTGATAAGTAAGAAACTAAGGTTATACCAAACGAATAGGAAGGCCGAGGAAGTTAAGCTCTAAAATTGGGGCTGCTAAACACTTTCCTCTTGTGTGGTTAAACTTACAAGCTTTTCCAAACTTGCAACCCCCAGACCTTAAATAATACTGCCATGACATCAGGAAACAAAAAAGAGTTGTTATAAACATGTAAAAAATTGTAGTAGGAAATGTTTAAGATGTTGCCTCGGGAAAGAGATTGAACATAAACATCATATACAAACATGCTTTATCCAAAATTTCTTTAAGAGATCCAATCATTTTTCAACACAGCAAAGCCAGGCCGGCATGAGTAAAATAAATAAATAAAGTTTCGAGAAAAGAAAAAGCTTCACAATGACCAAACCATCACAGAAAGAACTCTACTAAATAAAAAGCATGATCCACCATGATAGAATTTTCTTTGCATCACCAGTCCATGGCTAATGGACACCATATAGAAAGCATATACCAATGCCTAATCTGGAAATGTATAACCAAAAATGATATTTCTTAACGATCAGCCACGGACAACTATTGAGTTCCGCATATTGATCAAGGAATTCTAATATAGAATATTTTTTCTTATATCATATTGATCAAGGAATTCTAATTTTACGTAATTTTTCTGAACTCTCAAACCCAAGCATAGGTGACTGTTAACATTTGCTAGACAAATCCAGTCTCCCTTAGTGGTACGGGTATTACGAAGAGAAATACTGTGAAAGTGCCCAAAATTGAACATATGACATACAAATGATCCATAATCTCAGTGACACCGAAACAAATGAAGAAAATAAGGTCACATGTTTGGTTAAACCTCCTTGAGTTAACCTCACACAATCTTCCATGGCAAATCCCGCGGGGAAGGGGAACTTGCATTTTAATGCACATTGTTGAGATATATAGTCTCACATTGATTGTATGTGCAATTAATGTAGTCTTTATAAGACCTTGGGCACTCTCACCCTTTGAGCTAACTTTTGGGGTGGTATATCCCAAGGTTCTTTACATGGTATCAGAGCCTCGCCGTCCCCCACTTTCTCTTGTGGAGTTTCTTAGCACAGGTAGGCTGGGCCTGTTGCATTGTCCACTCTTCAAGCCCAATGGGCTCTAATGTGAGGGGGCGTGTTGAGATATATAGTCCCACATTGGTTGTATGTGCAACTAATGTGGAGTTTATAAGGCCTTGGGAACTCCCACCCTTTGAGCTAGCTTTTGGGGTGGTGTATCCCAAGGTTCTTTACATGGTATCAGAGCCTCGCCGCCCCCCACTTTCTCTTGTGGCGTTTCTTAGCACAAGTAGGCTGGGCCTGTTGCATTGTCCACTCTTCAAGCCCAATGGGCTCTCGTGTGAGGGAGCGTGTTGAGATATATAGTCTCACATTGATTGTGTGGGTAACTAATATGGCCTTTATAAGGCCTTGGGCACTCCCACCTTTTGAGCTAGCTTTTGGGGTGGTGTATCCCAAGGTTCTTTACATGGTATCAGAGTCTCGCCGCCCCCCACTTTCTCTTGTGGACTTTCTTAGCACAGATAGGCTGGGCCTGTTGCATCTTCCACTCTTCAAGCCCAATGGGCTCTTGTGTGAGAGGGCGTGTTGAGATATATAGTCTCACATTGGTTGTGTGTGCAACTAATGTGGAGTTTATAAGGTCTTGGGCACTCCCACCCTTTGAGCTAGCTTTTGGGGGGATGTATCCCAAGGTACTTTACATGGTATCAGAGCCGTTCGATCCTCGCCGCCCCCCACTTTCTTTCAAGTGGAATTTCTTTGTTCGCACAGGTAGGTGAGCCTGTGCATTGTCCACATTCAAGCCCAGTGGGCTCTCGTGTGAGGGGGCGTGTTGAGATATATAGTCCCACATTGGTTGTATGTCCAACTAATGTGGAGTTTATAAGGCTTTGGGCACTTTCACCCTTTGAGCTAGCTTTTGGGGTGGTGACCTCAAGGTTCTTTACACACATGATCAACATAAAAACCAAAGTTAACACATTCGGATAATACAATATCAAATCTAAAGTTTGCAACAGAACTTGAACAGCATAATTTTGACATACCTTGCATTCTGTCTGGCCTGATCTTTCAGCCGGTTCATCCCTTTCTCCTTCCTTCTCTTTAACAGCCTTCATTTAGTGTTAAAACATCAAAACACAGAAGACGCTTTAAGAAATGAACATGGTACAAGATATTTGAATTCATAAAATGTTCAAGAGATACAAATTGATGCTCAATCACCATACAGCTCCGATCCTTTAAAGGTAATACTTCCTCTTCTGTCTTTTTACCCTAGAAAAAATCCTTAAAGAAATGCCACATAGGAGACCTCACCAACAGAGGAAAGTTTTTTCAAATTGAGACAAGCTATATGGGGAAAAAAGAAATCTCAAAAGATGCACCACTAGGGTTAGCCTAGTGGTGTGGGGTGTGTGTGTTAGGAGTGTGTGTAGTGTAGGGTGTTGTGTTCAATTCCTTGTAACCTCCAAAAAAAAGAAATCTCAAAAGACATTTAAAAGTATATTAGCAAGCAATTTCTTCGGAAATAACAATTGATTACTAAATAATCGCCATGATGAACAGTTAGTACCAGTCTTCCAATCAAACAAACTATCTTCAGCAAAGGCAAAATGCACTTCTTCTCAATCAAGTCATTCCACTGATAACATAATGCCAGAAAATACACGGGAAAAAAAAAAATCTTTGGCCAAAAGATAATTTTACATAAGTGGATTTTATTCTTCACTTCCAATAATTAATACCTAAATGGATGCATTACTATTAAACATTTAATGCAACCATACACAGAAATTAGTTATAATGTGCTAGAGAGAGGGACAGAAGAAAGTGATACCTGGTTTTTCCACCTAATCGGGTGATTAAACTTGCAATTGAATCCAAATTTGCAAGTCCCAGTCTTGAGATAAAATGCACAGTCTTCAGCATCAGGCCTCAACGGGTACTTTTGAGCTCCACCATTGCTAATGTCATCCTTGTTCTCCACTTCACCACCATCCACTTCATCAAAATCTCCATCCACCTTATCACTCTCACTCACTCTCCCATTCACATCCTCAATCCAATCACAGCCCTCATCACCACCATTCCAACCATCATAATCATTATTATCATCATCATCATCATCACACACTTGGCCCTTATCAGATTCTGGGGCAGCAGCTTCATCACACAATTGTCCACCATCAGCTTCAAAGTTTGAATCTTTATTCTCAGTTTCATCTCCATCCTTCAAATCCAGCTTGTTCTGGAGCTCCCCACCAAGTGCATCATCATCAGCCTGGGCCAGGTGATTGAGATCTGAGGGTTGAGGATCGTTATCATGGTTAGGAACAGGGGAAGAAGGTTCAACTTCAGAATCCAATTGTGGGTCTTTGCTGGAGAAACCAACTGATTCGGATTCAGAAGACTCCATTGTTGTCCCTCCACATTTCAAAAAAAAAACCCCTAATAACGGAAATTAATTGATTGTGGAAACAATCAAGGCAGTGAGAGAAGAGAGAGAAAAAAGTTTGTACCTTCTATTTGGGGGAAAAAACAGAAAAACAGGATGAAAAAGTGTGAAATCAAAAACTCAAAGGCAAAAAAGGTGTTACTTTTATTGTTCGTGAATGGTGATGGTGTGTGTTTGTTGTACCTTGCACTCTGCACTGTTTTGTGTTTCTGTAGAGGTGCATGTATATGTATGTACCTAGTCTAGTGGTTGCAGTACGTATTTTTATACTGTGTGTGGGGGGTACGTATCTGTGACCTTATATGGCCGCCATGCCACATTTGGACTGAAAATAAAAGTTTTAAAAAATTAAACATTAAATAAGTCTGTGTGATATTAATCCAGTCGTATCGGTTTTAAGTGAAATGCTAACTATTAGATCAGATTATTTCCGTTATCATATTGCTTTATTTATTTATATATGTTCAGAATCATTTACGTTGATCTAAGTTATATTCTTAATTTTGAGATTAATCATATTTATATGTAACAGTTTTGATCTATTAAATATTTAAGTTGTTAGATGTAAACAAATTAATTATAAGATTTAGTTTAAGATTTTTTTATTTTTACACCTAAGGCTATTGAATCACAATAGATATCATGTATTCTTTGTTGTATCGTGAATATATCGAATAGTAAGATACAGAAATATGATGAAAAAATAATTTAAAATACATAAGGGCATGTTTGATGCACAGTATATGATAAGACCTGATAGTATAAAGTCTAATTAAATTTTAATATTATCTAGCATTTGACATGGTGTTGTATAAAATAATATATTGTATAAGATAATAGTATCTAGTGTCAGGTAAATGGTAATGCACTGTATAATATTAGATAGGATAAAAATAAATATTTTTGATAAAAATATATTTTAATAAAAAATTTATATAATTCTTTCAAATATGTCATATAATATTAATTTTTATAAAATTTATTGATAGTGTGCCCAAAAAATATTAATTTTTATAAAAAATAATATCCACTATATTAATAAAATAAAAATTAATATTTATTTTAATATATTAATATTAAAATAATATGTTAATTTTTGAGAATTGTACTGGTCAGCGATGTTAATACATTAACCTCTTATCCGGCCAAATCTCACCCCTTTAGGCATGATTAAGTTATACATCGTTTTGATGTATCAAGGGATTTTGTTATATAAATTTATACTATATGATGTTGCTAAAGTGCAAACTAATTATTCTCCTACTCACAATCATCAAGAATAATATTATTACTACTATCACTATCAGCATTTATAAGTGACATAACTAATCGATCATCATCTTCATTAGTGTAGTCATCTAACTCATTTCTCATTTCTTGTTCAACAATATGAGGTTATCATTCTTGTTGGCAATATCATTTCGTTTATTAATATGGATTTTCCATATTAATTTTTTAATTTAAATCACAAATCATATTTTTATTTTCTTTTCCTAATTAATAATAATTTTTACTTTTTTTTGAATTTAAATCACAAGTCAAATATTTTTTTTTTATAATAAAAGTTATAAATTTTGATTTAATTTTTGTATCATATGATACATGATACGATACTTCGTACAATACAATATTGTATCATACGATATGATCCCCTTTCCGATACAAACCCCCCCCACCCCCCAATACGTATCATTACACTTATAAATTGTGTTGTATCGTACAATACTGAAAATTATGCTTACACTGATATAAGAATATCTCACCCTATATATATTTATTATATATTTATATAAATTCAATTTTAGTGGTTGAAACAATGGCCCACCAAATTGAATTGACCTATTCCAATTTAATAACATTGCTATGCATTATTTAAATATATAACTAATATAATATATTATTTTATAGGAAAAAATCAAACTTAGATAATTGTAATTTTAATTATTAATTTCACTCGCATTTAATTATATTATTTTATTAATTATATAAGTAGATGTGAATAAAATTAATAATTAAAATTAAATATAAAATTTATTATTCGTGATATAATTTAAAAAAATTATATTGTATTTTTTTTTTTTGGCAAGCAATTTTTTATATTATATCCAATATAATAGTTTTATTAAAATTTATACTTATTTTAAAATTAAAAATTGTTATATTTTAGCATCGTTAATTTCGCACGAAGTAAATTAATGATGTTCATAAGTTTATTTTTAAATTAACTTCAATTAAAAAAATAAAATCATATAAAGAATAATCACACCTTATAAAAAGATTAAAAAAAAGTGTAAAATATAAAAAGGAATTATCATTAAAAAAGTTATAATTTTTCAAGAAAATAGTCATTTCAATTATTGACTGTTAATTTATCTTTTAAAATTATAAAAGATTGAGCATATTAAAATTACACCTTCTATCTTACTTATTTATTTTTTAATGAAGAAAGATAAGATAAATAGAGAATGCATGCACTCATAGGTCAACGCATGGGGTTCACCGGTTCACACTCCACAGGCACGTTAAATTCAAGAGTAGTCTGTGTCAGTTGTTGATCCATCACAATGTTCTAATTCCACCTTTCTCTGTGTGATTCAAGTTAAAACACAATATTATGCATTTCTAATTTATGAAAAAGAAGGGTAAATTCTCCATGAGTGGTTACAATTTTTGAGACTTTCTATTGAGGCAATGTGAAAGACAACTCACAAAGGTTTTTGCTGGTAAACGTGTTTATAGAGAGGGTGTGTTTAAAATTAGGGATTTTTTAATTCCTTTCTGTGTTTTTTAATAGAGAGGGTAAAATTGATACTTCACGTTTAGATTTAAGGGGGAAAAAGAGAGTATATTTTAGCTCCTCAACAAAAATCACGTGACTAACTTTAATCCTTTAGAAAAAAAACCAACTTGTGATTCCTCTTAAATTTAAAATAGATCCAGTTAGTTAAAATTATGATCCCTTTGGAATATAAAAAAAAAAAACTCACATTAGTCCATCAAAAGAACTAACATAGGTTTATTTTGAAATTTAGAAAAATAAAAATTAACTTTTTTTCTCTAAGAAATTAAATTAGGCCCCATAAATTTTATTGAAGACTCAAAAATAGTTTACTCTAACTTTAATTATTCATAACACCCTCACACATATGATAAGAGAGACAGGTGTCATACTTCAAATAAGAAAAATACCTTAGGTAAACAGGTGAATATAGTTGTATTCATATATATTATTACTTTAACAATTTTTGTATACCCTTATTAATTATTATATATCTAAGACTTAAGAGAGTTATATTTACAATCTCTTATAATTATTTTCTTTATTATTGGATCAAAATCAAATTAATAATTTTAAAATGACATCGAATGAGAAATTTTGATTTTATTTGGATCTAATAATAATAAAAAGTAGTTATAACGAAGATGTTGTAAGTATAATTTTTCTCTTAAAACTTATACTTATCAATAAATTCAAAAAAAGTTAATTTTATTAAAATTGAAATTAAGTTCTTTTGAATCATCTTCGCTAAGTCATTAACATGATACATTTAAATAAATAAATAATTTTTTCCTAACCTCAAAGATAAATGTTATTTAGTATTTACTAGCTTAATGGATGCACACTTTCCTATAAATACGAGTTCACAATCACGTTGCAAATGGTTATAAGCAATAATGCACACCGATATAGGACACGACACGACATGACACTTCGACATATTAATTTTAAAAAATGCTAAATTTTGACATGTTGGGATACGTTTTGATATTAAATAATATTTTTAATATATATAATATTATTTACATTTAATACATATAACAATTCATAATAAGTCATATAACTAATCAAATATTCAAATTTCATAACATAAATATTAAGCAAAAATAATAGAACTTCCCAATAGTAAAATTGAACACGAAAAATGAACAATAGAGAGCATCAACAACTTCACAACATCCATTGCTGGTCATGAAATTAACAAAATAAAAGGAATTAAAAAAAATAAAAATTGTACGCTTCCTTTGCTTTACGAGAGACTAAACCGGAGGTTGCAAAATAAATCAATATTCAAGATTGAAAAATTGAAAGAACCATAGTCATTCACAATACACCATAGATAGCATCCCATAAAGCAAAATGGATGAAATGAAACACCATTAAAAAACAAACAAAACATGAACCAACTAATCCATCAATGCAGGAATCATATGAGAACCGTGGTCCTCACATCACGATAGCAAAACATCATTGGATCACACAAAACAGCCATAGATGAAATTTCCATAATGGAACGAGCAACAAGCAGAGACAACAAGGAAGAAACACCACGCTAATGCATCCAATCTCAAAGGAGAGAAAAGCATCAACACAAGGAAGAAATAGTTGAAATCAAGATCGAAAGAGACTTACAGGGTTTCTGATTAGGACCGGAGACGTAGACGACGAGCCTAGGACGAAGAGACAACAAGCAGAGATGAGGCGAGAGGCGACAGTCGACGACGAAGAAGAGAAGGAGTGGCTAACAGTGTCCAGCGTGAACGAGATATGATAGGGTTCTAAACTTTTTAATTTTTATTAAATATTTTTACTTTTTTTAAAATTGTAATTTTATTTCTTTTTTACAAAAAATGTCAAAACGTGTCCACATACGTTGATCGCGTGTCGGATTCGGTCAAAATCGCGTGTCCCCTTAGTCAACGTGTCCCAAAAAGCTGACCACATGTCGAAACGTGTTGGTGTCCGACACGCATTTTCCCCCAAAAAAAACCATGTCCGTGCTTCAGAGGTTATAAGCATTCTTAAGACTTTGCCTTTTGCAAAAATTGAGTTATTGTTATAGAGCAATAAGATGGTTTTGTCCAGTTAGCCTAAGTGGCTGCCCGCAAGGCCTCAAGCACTAAACACATGGAGGGAATGACGCTCCAATATACAGTCTCCTCATATTTTTCATTTATGCGTGATCTTTTTCATGTTAGGGTTACATGGCCTCACACGATGGTAGAGTTCATAGGGATGAAACAGTTATGACATCACATTTCCCATACTGAAAGAGTGAGAGAGAATCTCCCACATCCAATAAATGGAGGGTCTTACCTCACTAAAATGATCATCTTCTCCATCATGCAAGCTTCTTGTTATTATGTTAAAACTCCATCTCAATCATAATCGAATTCTATTCACCTCCCTCTCCCTTTCACCATCAGCTTGTCTGAGGCTAGTACAATGACTCCTTCAGAAACCTTGCTCTATACTATTGCCTCTTCAATCATTGTCAAATCAATATACTTCACCCAATTGAAATATGTATCTCCATTTTCATCTTGTCACTACTTTTTTTTTATACAAGTGGGAATTGAACACTAACATAATACAAACTACTCAAATTCCTCATCACTAGACCAATCCTAGTGACTTTATCTTGTCACTACTTTAATTACCAATGATTACTTTTATAAAAAAAAAATCACAACTTTTCAAGATTTTTCTCACTTTCCTTACTCTAGCACTTAAACCGTAGATATTAACATTTACTTCACATTTTGTAATGAGTGGTTGATAATTTTATTAACAACTCAAAAGTGTATCTGAAAATAATTCAGATTCATCTCATTTCTCTTTGTGCTTCATTGTTCATATTTATATGTATATCTTTCCACTATAATTAAATTACGTTCTATGATCGAAATAACATTTTATCAAGCCAAACAACATTGGCAATATTCAAGTTGTCAGATGTATAATTGTGAATTCATTAATCAACAAATGCTGTCATAAATATGTGAGAGTTAGATTTCTCCCTCAACTCCAAATAATGAAATCAAAATATGTAATCAATTCGTCAATTGCTTCGTGTAATTTTGAAGCCATAGAATTTCTATCCAGAAACACGAGATTTCTTGTTTTATTCAATTTATTGCTAAAGCATATAAATTAATATTACAATTTCAGTTGAACCCAGGCATAAAATTATCCTAGTTTCAGTTAAATTATAAATTTATATTATTCTTTCTGATAGAAATGTCTTATTTTATTTGCTTATTTTGATAGTATTCTACTTCTATTTTTTATTATATTAAAGTTCTTAGTTTTATTTTCATTATATTTGGTTATTTATTTTTTATTTAATGTGTTTTTTATTTTAATAATATTCTCTTAATTCATTTTTTTTATTTCTTCATATTAAACTTAAGTTGTTGATTCTTTTTATTAAATTTCTTGTGTTGACATATGTTATTTTCTTCATTCTAGCACTTCAACATTTAGAGTTATACCTTTTAAAAAAATTAACTAATTTCTTAAATTGATAATGTTTGAATTTAAGCAGATAGATAGAGCACATCCAATTAAGAAGTTAACTTGCTCGGGATTCATCTGAGTTCAATGGTATCCACTTAAATTGTTATAATACATAGTTGATATTATGAATTTAATTTTGATGTACTATTAGTATGAAATCTTTTTGCACTATCATTTAATTTTATGTTAACAACTTAACATCTCATTTAATGAATTTGATTATGTTAATAATTATACGTGACATCAAACTTATTAAATGATATGACAAAATATCATTAAATACAAGTACGTACAAAAAGAAATTATACTAAAAATATATAAAATTTAACCTCTCAAATTGTACCCACAGAAGCATTTTGCTCAAATTAATATCTAAGAAGTGTTTTCCTTGTATCACGAAATGAAATGTAATTTCAGGACAATGATAAGCTTTGTCAGAATTATTTTTTGAATTATTATACCGTAATTTAGGGCCTCTTTGAATTTTTTTAAACTAAAAAATTATTTGGAATACAATACTTAAAAACTTATTTTGGAAAATAAGAGAAAAAGAAAACTTGTTTAAATACAATTGGATGAAAATCTATATTGTGAGATTTTTACCATGAGTTCTCGTGTTAGACTGTCACAGTGGCGGATGCAGAAATTTTAATAAGAGGAGGCGAAAATAAAAAACGCTATATCATAAATAAAAGTACTTGAAATACAATACAAATTTAATATACAAAAAATTGAAAAAAATCTATTACATAAATTAATATCACTTCACTTACTCTAGCTCTACGTGTTTTCATATTATTAAACTCATATATAATTGAATCCGTGTTAAAATTCAAAATAATTTCTTTTTTAATGTATGTAATCAAAGATTATGACTATATATACATGCAATTATCTTAGGAAGGTGGAAGTTAATTTTGCCTGGCTCTAGAATTTACACAGCCAAAATCGAAAGGCTGAAGAAGAAGAAGAAGAAGGTTGGTAATGGACAGAACACGGAAAGGAGAGAGAGAATGGTATAATGTTTTCAAGGAAAAATATAGGTAAGAGTCTGGGCAGAAGCATGGGGAACTTAAGGAAAAAATGTGTATAACACGGTAATTTCATCATCACAATTAGGGGTGTTCATCAACCGATCCAAACCGATTCAATCCGCAGTGACCGAACCGAAAAACCGAAAATCGGAAAACTGAAAACCGAAACAAACCGCAAATTTTAATTGGATTGGATCGGTTTTCGGATTGGTAGATGAAAATCGATCCAATCCAAACCGATCTAATATATTAATTCTCCTTTACCTACTTGGGTCTTCCCCCAATCATAGCTCAAAAATTTCTAAACTCAAGACCCATCAACCCATAAACTAAACCCAAGAAAAAACATAGTCACATCTCATCAACAAAATTTCATTTATGTAAAGCTTCATATCTCATTGCCCAAAAAAAAATATAGATTATCGTTTACTGATGCTTATGTATTTCAAAAAATATATATTTGCAAAGCCAATATATACAAAAGATGTTATTTGCACAATAATTATAAAACAAATTTTAGGATTTTCAAAAAACCGAAAACCAATCCAATCCAAACTGAAAAACATTGGATCAGATCAGATTTGAAAAGAAATCAAAACTAAATGCATGATTACATGATCAAACTGAAGGGATTGGATCGGATGATTTTTGCATCCAAAACCGATCCAATCTAGACCGTAAACACCCCTAATCACATTTTTCTACATATATTATAAAAAAAAATTCCCAAATTTTAGAGGGATGCAGGGGGCCCACCCTAGGCCCCCTATTGGGTCCGCCCCTGGACTGTCACCGTTGAAGTTAGAAAAAATTAATGTATGAAAATACCATTAAAAAACTCTAAACTTTAAATCAAAGACTATAAAAAACATCTTTAAGGTGTTTTAGTGCATGTTTGGATTGGCTTTTCTATCCCTAAAAGCTGCTTTTTTTTTAAGAAAAAAGTGCTTTTTAACTTTTTTTTAATGTTTGGACAGCAGCTTTTAAAAAAAGCAAAAGCTAGTAAAAAAGTTAAAATTTTACTTTTTTGAAAAGCTATAATTTCTAACTTCTTAAAGAAGGAGAAGCCAAAAGCAATTTTCTCTTCCCTGTTCCTTTGACGTCTTCGTTCGCTTCTCCTTTGTTTCCCATGGTGACAAACATAAACCCAACAACAATGGCACACTGTACAAACAACACAACCACTTTTACAGTTTTTTACTTCATCAACCTAAAACTACAACACAGAATCATGCTAAATTAATCAAACCACATCCCGCAACCTTGAAAACGAAACAAGTGTTCGAGCTTGTTCATATCTAACATTGAACTCTTCCTTGAAAGCGTGCAGCAGAAGATCGTTACGCTCCTTCTCGCGGTTCCTCACAGAAACATTGCGACCTCGTCGTCCTTGTTCTTCATGAGCGAGACGACCTTGAAACCCCCAATTGTTGCTCCTCCATTTGAACACCGACGAAAAACTCTCAACAAAATCACATCATCTTCTGAAAATAAATAAATTAAATAGAAGTATTTTAAAAACATTTGAGAATCTGAGATGAAAAGGAAGAAGATTTGAGAATATGAGATTTTAGCTTGGGAAGCTTCCCACATCAGAATGCACAAGAGGAATGGAGAAAAAAGGGCACAATAGTAATTTTAATTTAAGAAGTGCTTTTTTATTTTAACATCCAAATAATATTTTTACTTAAAAGTACTTTTCTAATATTGCATTCAAACACAAAATAACATTGACTTTTGAAAAAAGTTCTTTTAAAAAAAACAATTCATAAAAAGTACCTTTTTTTTAAAAGCCCATCCAAACGGGTCCTTAGTATTCTTAATCTTAAAATAGACCATTTAGAAAACAAGTTTTACAAAATAAAAAAAAAAATACTTGTATAGGTATAGCTCTTCCGAAATTATTTTTCCCTCATCTTAGGGCTCAAATTGAGACCTCTGATTAAAAGATTCTTATAATTTGAACTAATAATTATTAATAATATCATGATGCAATTAGTTCCGAAATCGACAATGGACTACGGACATTGATGCATCTTACGCAATTTTCGTTGGTCTCTTTCTATATTTGTACAGAATCACTTCGACACAAAATTTTAAGATACTGAGTAAAGACTTTTTTTAGTGATTTATATTATTTTCTAACACACCTCCTTACATAAGAATCTTTTGAAAGTGTGAATTATTGAATAGGTCCAATTTTTAGTTTACCTTATGCTTATTTAATTCTACAAGTAGAAGGATCGAACTCGTGACCTTGTGATCACTGAAGGCTCTGATATCATATAAAAAAATTACTTTAATCAAAAACTTTAAAATATTAAGTGAATGCCTTTTAATGAATTATATTATTCGGTGCATTGGGGCACTAGAATCATGCATCTACCACGTGATACGAATGTATAAAAATAATGTAGATAATGTACCAAGACTTAACACCTGGATCATATAAGTTGAGTTTAAATTTGATATACTATAAATATCTTTAGGGTTCATTTTTTCTCAAAATTATTTTAGATAATTTTATCAAATATTCACCGAAACAATGTCGTTTTAGGAACGAAAGTCATGATGTACTTATAATTTTAATTTTTTCAGGGTTATAATAGTCTTTATCATTTTAATTTTTTAATTTTCCAATCCCAAAATAATGTTGTTTTGGTGAACTTTAGACAAAATTATGTATACTTTTTTCCCATATTTTTACGAGAAAAGTATTTCTCCAGTCACTGGAGATAAAATTATCTCCAGTGAACTCAAAATGACATTATTTTGAGATTATAAGATTAAAAGATTATAATGATAAAGACTAATATAACCCTGTAATATATTAGAATTATAAAAATATCTTGATTTCTGCCTCAAAATAATGTCATTTTAGACTCACCGAAGATAATTTATTTCCTTTGACCGAAGAAATCATTTACCTTATTTTTATACAGGAAAATAGTTTTCTCATTTTTCATAATTTTTTTTTCTCCATTTGGCTCTATAAATGAGTGGGGTCCAAGAAAAATAAGAAGACAAAAAAATCAAGATGAGACTCACTTATTAATTGTGTGCAAGAAGAAAAATTTTCTCATATAAAATTAGAAAACTAATCCCTTGTTTTTTTTTTTGGTAAACAAAACTAATCCCCTTTTATATGTTATTATCTAATCATGTATTATTAAATCATCTAATAAATTTGACTATAATAACATTTATATGGCAAGTCAAATTATTTTACTAATGTGTCATACATTATTTCATGATTCTATAAACACTAAACAATTGATTAAAATTAAATATTTACTCTAATTGGTTCTAAAAGGGAAAACATTGTAGTTTCACACCATATTTCATATATTGTCGATGAAAATTGACCAAAGCATGTTTTATTAGCGTCTAAGAATTGCATTTGCATTGTGCAAATGCAGTTAGTTTGCACTATACAAAATGCATTTAGAAGCTGAAATATGATTGTGTTAGCTTTATTTGATTCCTGTATTCCTTATGATTGAGGGCTTAACTTCCCAGCCTATAACATTTATAAGTAGTCCCTTAATGCTGAATGTAGTTCTAATAAATAATAAGGAAATAAAGTTGAACCATTACGATCCAACGATATGGGTAAAAAATAAAAAAGATGTTTGTTTATCCATGAATTCAACCTATGTTTGGACGAAAGAAATATTTTTTTTATTTTTAAGTCTGAAATTAATCAGTTTGAAAAATAAAGGTGTTATTGAGGTTGACATTGAGTTTAATACTTGACACTGAACTCAAGCTTGTTTATCACTAAGCCACCTTATGAGTGCAAAAATAACAATTTGCTATTACATTTTTGTGTGTGGATAAATCACGGGAGACAATCTTGTTTGGGGCGGATCTAGAATTAAGACTTTAAATCCCTTCTAAAGATGGTATTGAGAAGGATCGAACACATATTTTCACTCCCACCTACTCAACTCCCATGCACAAATTGAGCTACCATCATTTGGTGCTATTACATATTTTTGTTAGAACAAGAATGCCATTTGGATGTTCCTCTTTATTTATAGGGCTTTATTACTATCCTTTCATAGGAGATAACTTGTCTCGTGCTCTTTCACTTCGATTTTTGCACTCCATTTTTTTTTTCTCTTATAATGATAGGACTCATTCATCTTCTCTTTACAACATAAGATAGTTATCTCATTTATCAAAGGAGAGCAGTATTTAACCTCCAAGAGCAGTATTTAGCAACTGAGCTTCCAAGGATTTGATTGGGTTAGGGGTTCAAACCTTGTCTCAAGCAAATTCTTGAAAAATCTTTGAGGGCCAGAGGACGTGCCTCTGTCCTCGAAGGGGGGATTAGTCTCATCCTTCCTCCAGTAGCGAAGCTCAATGCACCCGTTGTTCCAATGAGGGGGTAGCCTTCGAACCATACTCCGAGGAGAGCAGTATTTTAAATAAACATGTTGAAACATAAAACTTACTCTCTTAAAATTGATTATTTCACAACAACAATAGCACCTCATCCCCTAAAATTGATTCTCACGTTTAAAAATAATTCTACATGAAAAAACAAAACCAGAAAAGGTATGCGTTACTAAGATGGAAGAAAAAAACATTAAGTCTGACGCAGAAAAAGGTGGCATACCCTGTGGTATCACTAAATAAAAAAAAAACAACTATTTTCTGGTGGAGAAGACAACTTCAGAGAACAAAACTTGTATTTCTCTTCAACTTTTACTCTGTGTCCTTTGCTTACAATATGGATTAGTTTATATAGGCAGTAGATTGCCTTTTCATGAACCTAACATTAAAATAGCCATAAACCACAAAATTAAACTTTCAACTCTTGGCCTCTCATTTTCTTCTAACTCTTGGCCTTTCACTTTCTCACAACTCTTGGCCTTTCACTTACCTAAAAACAAGACTGCTTAATTAAGACTATTAAATATAAAACTAAAAAACCATTTAAAGTTTATTCAACAAAACTCCTCCATAAACTTAAATGCTTCTGCCATCTTTCATCCCAAGCATCTTCTTGCAATTGTTGAGCAGCACCGTCGGTAGTGGCTTTGTGAAGATGTCCTCGACTTGCTCTTGACTGGTCACGTGTGTTAGCTCCACATTTCCTTCCTTTACTTGATCCCGGATGAAGTGAAATCGGACGTCAATATGCTTGCTTCTTTCATGATTTACCGGGTTCTTTGCTAGCTCTATAGCCGACTTATTGTCAATTCGGATCACAGTTTGGCCGACTTGTTTTTCCTCCAGCTTGCTTAGCAAATTCCTGAGCCACATTGCATGACAAACACACCAAGATGCAGCTACATATTCAGCTTCACATGTCGACAGTGTCACAATAGGTTGTTTCTTCGAAATCCAAGTGAATGCCGTGTTGCCCATGAAAAACACATAACCAGCCGTGCTCTTTCGATCATCTACGTCTCCACACCAATCACTGTCAAAATATCCAATCAACTTGTATTTTACCGAGCTCGATCAGTGTAACCCATGTGAAACTGTACCTTGAACATACCTCAGAATTCTCTTTACCGCCTTCCAATGTGTGTATCTTGGCTCCTCCATGAACCGACTTACTATGCCGACACTCAACGAGATATCCGGCCTCGTGCATGTGATATAGCGTAGGCTTCCCACCAAACTTCTGTACTTGCTTGCATCAACACGGTCTCCTCCATCAAACTTAGAAAGTTTTGAACCGGGTTCCATTGGTGTTGAAACCGGGTTGCAATCTTCCATCTTGTACTTTTTCAAAATCTTTTTTGCATAAGCCTCCTGTGACACGAAGATTCCCTTCTCATTTTGTTTTACTTCCAAACCGAGAAAGAACTTCATAAAACCGAGATCTGTCATTTCGAACTCTCTTGTCATTGTGCTCTTGAACTCTTGTATCATCTTGGCATTGTTTCCCATAAAAATGAGGTCGTCAACATAAAGAGCTACAATTAACAAGTCTCCTCCATTTTTCTTGACATACACAGTATGTTCATATGGACATTGTTCAAGTCCATTCTCCTTGAAATATTTGTCAATACGAGCATTCCATGCTCGTGGTGCTTGCTTCAACCCGTAAAGTGCTTTCTTCAATCTCAGCACCTTCTTCTCTTCTCTTGCCTTCATGTAGCCCAGCGGTTGTTCCACATAAACTTCTTCTTCAAGAACACCATTCAGGAATGCCGACTTTACATCCATTTGATGTATTGGCCATCTGTATTGAGCAGCCTGTGAGATGAGTAGCCGAATTGTCTCCATCCTTGTAACAGGGGCAAACACCTCGTCATAGTCAATTCCAGCCTTCTGCTTATAACCTTTTGCAACTAGCCGAGCTTTATATCGTTCTATCTCTCCTTGAGCATTCATCTTCTTCTTGAACACCCACTTCACTCCAATGGGCCGACTTCCTTTTGGTAGCTCGGCTAACTCCCATGTGTTATTTCGGTCAATGGCTTCTATCTCCTCATCCATGGCGTCTTGCCATTTCTTATCTCGGATGGCTTCTTCAAAACTTATGTTCTCAGAGTCTGCAAGAAGACAAACAAAATGTACCTCACTTGTTGACTCATATATGTCTTGTATGCTTCGCATCCTGGGTTGTCGTACCTCGTCTTCATCATCAGAAGCTTCAGGACTTGCCGGGTTGATAATTTGTGTTGTGATTCCGTCTTCAAAGTTTATCTCAGATGAATTGCTCCAGTCCCACTCATTTGCTTCATTGAGCTTTACATCTCTGCTCACTATGACTTTCTTGTTGACGGGGTCAAACAGCTTATACCCCTTTGTTTTTTCATCATATCCAATAAAAACATATTTCTTGCTTTTATCCTCAAGCTTGGTTCTGAGCTGGTCCGGTATGTGTGCATAGGCCACACTACCAAAAACTCTGAGATGAGCCACTGAAGGCTTTTGACCGCTCCATGCTTCCTGTGGTGTTTTGTCATCCAAGCTTGAATGTGGACATCGGTTCTGCACATACACAGCACACTGCACAGCTTCCGCGTAAAACTCCTTCGGCATCCTTTTGTTCTTCAGCATTGACCGAACCATGTCAAGAATAGTCCGGTTCTTCCTTTCAGCCACACCATTCTGTTGTGGTGAGTATGGTGCTGTTAGAAACCTCCTTATCCCTTGTTCCTCACAGAACGACATAAACGCTGTTGAGGTATATTCCCCACCTCTGTCAGACCGCACCGATTTGATATAGCTTCCTGTTGCTTTCTCAATCATCACCTTGAACTTTTTGAACACATCAAACACCTCGGACTTCTCCTTCAGAAAGTAAACCCAAGTTTTCCGTGAGAAATCATCAATAAAGGAAATAAAATACTTCTTACCGCTGAAGGAACCCGGATTGATGGGTCCACACAAGTCGGTATGTATTAGTTCCAGAGGTTGCTTAGCCCGGAATCTTGCCATCTTCTGAAACGTGGTCCTGGCATGCTTGCCAAGTACACAACTCTCACAAAACTTTCCTTCAAAGTTTATGTCAGGTAACCCGTCCACCATCTTTTTCTCTGCCAACTTGGTTAGACCACCATAATGTAGGTGACCAAACCGGAGATGCCAAAGTGACGCCTTATCTTCTACCTCGGCTTGTAAACATTCAACCTGAACACATTTCAAATTCAGTTTATACATACGATTCTTACCCATTTGAACTCGGACTATCATCCGACCTTGCTCATCTTTCAAATTCAATACCCGGTCTTTCATAATAACGGAGTAACCTTTCTCCATCAGTTGACCCATGCTTAAAATATTGCTTTTTAGGTCGGGTACATAGTACACATCTCGAATTGAGCCAATTAACCCGTCCTTTTGTAGGAAACAGATCGTACCTCGGCCTTTTACCTCAACCTTTGAGGCATCCCCGAACGAAACATGTCTGGTTTCCACTTTTATCATCTCCTTGAAGAAGTGTTTATGTCCGCACATGTGGTTGCTCGCACCCGTGTCAAGATACCACTCCATGTCATCGTCAGGACTTCCTTCACTGTGTGTCATTAACAAGACACCATCCTTCATCTCGCCTTCTGTGGCTAGGTTGGACGTCTCCTCCACCTTTTTCTCCTCTCTGCATTCTCTTGCGAAATGTCCGACTTTGCCACAGTTGTAACACTTGTCCGAGTTACAATCTTTCGCATAGTGACCAAACTTTCCACATTTGTGACACTCGATGTTTGAATAATGTGACCGACCTCCTCGTCGACCTCGTCCTCGTCCTCTCCAGTTTTGTTGATTTGACTGTCCTACCTCATCACTATACACTTCTTGACTTCGGCCTCGACCTCTACCACCACGGCTAGTACCTCGTCCACTGCGGCCACGTCCTCTACCTCAGAAATTTTGAGAATAGAGCATCTTCTCATCTTTAATTGTTGCTTTGGTCTGAAGTGCCTGCTCAAGAGTTTCCTCCTTCTTCTTCTTTCTTTGTTCATGCGCTTCAAGGGAACCCGCCAACTCGTCAATGGTGAGTGTAGACAGATCCTTGGACTCCTCTATCGCACAAACCACGTTTTCGAACTGGTCTGTCAAAGATCTCAAGATTTTCTCCACCACTCTGGTGTCAGGTATATCTTCTCCATTCCGTTTCAACTGGTTCACAATTCCTTGAACCCGGGCAACGAACCCGGATACTCCTTCTGTGTCCTTCATCTTCATTCCCTCCAACTCGGCACGAAGGGTTTGAAGCCGGACTTGTTTGAAGCCGGACTTGTTTAACCCGGTTAGCTCCTCTATAGACATTTGCCAAGATGTCCCAGGCTGCCTTTGAGGTCTCACAATTTGCTATCTTCTCGAACCCGGATTCGTCTACAGCTCGGAAGAGCATGAATAACGCCAGCTTGTCTTTTGCACGTGTCTCTTTCAACGCTTTAGTTTGAGCCGCCGAATAGCCTCCAGTATCCTGTGGTTCTACAAAACCTGCTTGAACATTCTCCCAAGCGTCCTGGGATCCGAGAAGAGCCTTCATCTGGATGCTCCAATTCTCGTAGTTCTCCTTCGTCAACTTAGGTAGTGCCATATCACTCCCCCTTTCCATAGCTCTGATACCAATTTGTGGTATCACTAAATAAAAAAAAACAACTATTTTCTGGTGGAGAAGACAACTTCAGAGAACAAAACTTGTATTTCTCTTCAACTTTTACTCTGTGTCCTTTGCTTACAATATGGATTAGTTTATATAGGCAGTAGATTGCCTTTTCACGAACCTAACATTAAAATAGCCATAAACCACAAAATTAAACTTCCAACTCTTGGCCTCTCATTTTCTTCTAACTCTTGGCCTTTCGCTTTCTCACAACTCTTGGCCTTTCACTTACCTAAAAACAAGACTGCTTAATTAAGACTATTAAATATAAAACTAAAAAACCATTTAAAGTTTATTCAACATACCCTTCAATAAACCATACATGAATACCCTGACCTTTGCAGGGCATCTCGTGGCCACGACCTCTTGGAGCATGCCTATTGCTTAGCGCATGACTTGTACCAAGCAGGTGACACGGTAATTAAGGAATGGCCATGCAACAAATTCATCACAATTCACGTAGCATAAATGTTGGAACAGCATTTGCATGTGATATGAACTGGATGAGAATCATGTTTCCAGATCCAAGCAATTGCATTAATTGTAATAAACAAATGGGTTGAAGACCCGAAGCAAACAGAATTAATAGTTACTACAAATGGCAATTGCAGGGATATCCTAAACTGTCTGTAAAACCTAGTCCTAGCCCGGTCAATTGAGCAATGGATTCATTAAATTCATAAACCATGTTAAGTAACAATCACATCTATTACACTTGCTATTAACGAGTCTTCTTTGTTGAATGACCAGTCTTTCGCTTATGACGACTGAAATCAGACACAAATCTGAATGTTTGCCCACAGCCTGGCTCAGCACAGACATAAGGACGCGCACCAGTGTGGACTCGAATATGTTCAGTACGAGCCCATGCCCACTTGAAAGTCATCTTGCACCCCTTCCAAGGGCACTTTAGGGGCCTGTCATCCTCATGAACTCGACGGTGCTGCACCAGATATTTGTGTGAGAAAAACTTCTTCCCACACCCTTTTACAGGACAGATATTTCTCTTATGATGCACTAGCTCCTGTTTTGACCCAAAACTCATGGTGCACCCCTCAATGTCACACTGGTATTCTGCTTCCTCATCCTTCATTTTGGCATGGCCAGCTGAAACCTTTGCCGCTGTAGCATTCTTCACCTTTTTCCTTTTGGTTTGCTTGTCCTTTGATTTTCCTTCCGACTCCTGAGCTTTTGGGACTCTCTTCCTAAGGCGTGTGCTAGGTCCACCATCTTCCTCCACATCCATATGTAAACATAACTCTCTGGAGTTACCAGATTGTTTATTCCGTAAATGAGAAGGCTGCTTTATTTGCTGAGGAGCCTTTGATTTCATCTGGATCTGAGCCCCTCGTTTTACAGGCCGCAATGTCTGGTTTTTCACTTGGGGAGGGTTAGCTTGTTTCATCTCTTTAAGTGTCTTTGGTTTAGATTGTTTACTTCGAAGAGTTCTCCTGTGCTGCTGAAGAGAATCATCTTCCATTTCATCATCTGAATGCATATCATCTTCGTTCATGCATTTAGCTTGCTTCGTTTTAGGAGTTCTATGCAGCAGATGAGAAATACTTTCAGCCGAGTCATCCATAACTTCTCTATCAATGCGTTTGTTTTGCCTGCTCCTGGGAAATCTTCTCTGCTGCTTCTGAAAGTGATCCTCCAATTGGATTACATTTTTAACTTCTCTATCAATGCCTTTATTTTGCCTTGTCCTAGAAAAACTTGTTACCTGCTTCTGAAAGCAATCCTCCAATTGGTTGTCAGACATTACATCTTCCCCTGCTTCGCAGTTGGCTTGCGTGCCTTTAGGAGTCCTTCTTCGATACTTGCGATAATGGCCCTCCAGTTGGTCGTCTGATATAATGTCCTCTCCAGTAAGGCATTTGGCTTGCCTGCTTTTAGGATTCCTCTGCTGCTTCTTCTGGATGTTCAGCTCCAGGTTATCATCAGATATCATTATATCCTTTTCAGCAAGGGATTTGCCTTGCCTGCTTTTAGGAATTCTCCTTTGCTGCTTCTGAAAAGGATTCTCCATTTGGTCATCAGAAATCACATCTTCTTCAATGTATTTGGCATGCTTGCTTTGAGAAGTCTTCCTATGCAGCTGAGGAGAACCAACATCCAAAGAATCCTCTGAAATTGCATCTCTCTCTGTGTCTTCAACTTCCTTGCTGCTAAGTTCTCCCCTCTGCTGCCAATCGGAATCATAGTTCACTGTATCACCTGAAACCACATCATTGTAAATAAATTTAGCTTTTTTGACATTAACATTCCTCCTGCGCCGCATATGATAATTATCATCATGTGAATCATCAGAAACTGCATCACTTTCAGTGCAATTTGTTTGCTTGCTTATAGGTTTTCTATGATGATATGGAGGAGAATAATCTCCAACCAAAGCTGCACCATCTCTCTCAATATGCTTGGCTTGCTTATTTCTAAGAATCCTCCTTGGCTGAGGGTTGGGTTTATCTTCAGTGGAATTATCCGAAAACACATCTCTCTCGACAAAACTGCCTTTCCTGGTTCGTCCACTTTCTACAGTCATTTTCCTTTTCCTGCCTGATTTTCTGATACTAGTTTCGCCTTTGTGGGTACTTTCCGATCTCTCAATTTTCTCATCAGGTAATATCCACCCATATAAGCTTTTCTCATCCTCAACATCTTCAGAATCTCTTTTTGCTAAGAGGGGATGGACCTGATTGGACATCCAAACTTTTCCACACCATTTCCCAGCAACTACCTTTTTCTGCCTGTTGGCTCTTCTCTGATAGACCTTTGGTTGTATGGGTGAGCTTGCTGGAGAGTTACGCCCAAATACATAATATATAACAGAATTGTAAGGCATCTGCTTACTATAAAGAGGAGAGCGGCTAAGATTTGCACTGTAAAAGAGATTGATTCCTAGCTTTACAGCCCAGTCCCCATTCCCAGGAATAGCTTCCTCGCTATCCAGAGCTGACTGGATCATCTCCTCATCCTCTTTGGTGGCATGCTTGTATGCAATATTCTTCCACATGTAACCAATCCCCAAATCTTCTGCCACAAACTTTGCTTCAGCCTCTATCTTGGGATAATCTACAGAAATATGAATAATAAATTATTAATTATTTGCTTACAGGAGGAAAACTAGTAACAGAGACTATACAACATAAACACTAGTAATCATAATCCTATAAGAGATGCAGAAAATAAAGATACATTTAATCAGTAGCAATTAGGTAATACACACCAACTATCATCGATCTATAACTATATGGAAAATACTTTTTCAAATCAGAAAGAAACATCATTTTAGATACCGTGGCTTGTGAATGATTATGGTTATAACCCATCATAGTTGGACAAACATGAACTAAAAGGATTTCCCTAAGGTAACGTTTGGTATGCGGATAGAACAGAGTGGAACGGTTTTGCCCTCTTCTGTTTTCCATGGTTCCACCTCTTTTAATGAAACCAAAGTGTACTATATTTTAACCCGTTATGTTCTATTTTTAAAATGTACAGAACATAGAACACGATCCATATGTTATGTTCCGTCCCATTCTCAAGTCTACCAAATTCTACCTAAGGCTGAAATATGAGAACGAGTAAAATGCCAGTTTCTTGTGTCATTCATGATCACACAATACCTTTGTACAAGTCTATGGCTTAAAAAATAACTAAATAAAAAAAGAACAAAATAAAAAATAAATCAGAATCATGATTTTTACAGATAATGTAAAAAAATTTACACTATCAGCAAACCGTATGGTGCTACCTATTTAAAAAACAGTTAAAAGATTTTACTATAAATCTTGGCTGCTACAGTAATGTAGTATCTTTTATTTCCATTACTGTAAAAAGTTTCACACTGACAGTGAATCAAATTCAAACTCTTAGTAAAGTTTGATAACCTTTTCATCAAGAAGAAAAAGGAACTTTTCTTACCTTGCAACATAAACTGACATCACTTCCATGACAAGACTCATATTTCATAACAAAGGTTCCCTTGTTTCTTAACCAGCTTAAACTCTGAAATTACTAAGTGTTTATTCTCAAAGAACAAAAAGTGGCAAAAGGCGAGGAGTAGAATTTTTTTTGCAAGAACTTGGGCATGAGATAAACAAAGCATAAAATGAATAGTCAATAGATCAACCCCCAGACCTGGATGACATAGGAGCAATATGTGGGCTCCACCTATTGGACGAAGTTGCTTCTCTGCTTCTGCAGCATGCTCTAGACAGAATACATGCATTCTAGATGAGTCTTCATCAGATTGTGGCACCAATGAAGCATTTTTCTTATCAACGGGAACCATAGCCTTGACTGACAATGACTTTTCAGAATCATGAGCATCTTGGGAACAATTAGAGGTGGAATTCAGCACTTCCCTCATATTTTTAAATGTAAACCCTGAAATAATATCACAATCCTGTTTCTCAAAAGTGTGATCAAAAGACTGATGACTCAAATTACACTCAAATCTGTGATGCATATAATCTTCATGATTGGCACTCTTTGAAGGAACATCATCTCCCATGTCAATTTTAGTCACGGAACTAGCATGAAAATCTTGAAAATTAGAAGGTAGTTTTCCTGATTTAGAGTTTATCACATTTGATTCATGACCGTCAATTGCAATATCTGGGTCACCCTGATCATCCTCAGAGTCTGAAGAATTTCCATATGCTGAAGCCAATAATGCCAGAGCAGTATTGCCTTTTTCTTTTTCAGTATTTAAAGCCTCCTCATAATTTCGATTTGCAGTTTGTTTCCGGTATTGAGCAGATTGAACTAGAGCATCATATAAACCATCTTGGTCATTCTTTTTCATCCACCCTTCATAACAGAACAAAATGGATCAGTACTTTTACCTAAATCATTGCTAAGGAAGATTGAAACTAAAATTTATACAATGCAAACTTTTAAGAGATAAAGCAAGGGAGATATAAAAGGCATTTAACTGCTTAGATACCCAAGTTCTGCTTACTTATGCACACCATAAAGGCTTTGCATCAGGCCTTAGTTCATGTTCCTTTTCTCCTATTATCCCAACTAAAACCTGATAATGAGATTCACTATAATGTAACTAATGATGAGTTCATGGCATTGATGGCAGGACAACTCAAAGCTTCTTCAACCATCACAAAAGGCAAGACACTCTTCTTGTCTTCTGGAGTTCAGGATTTAATTATTACAACTAATCAACTCAACCATTTCCCTGGTTTACAAAAGCACTACAGGATCCAAACCAACCTTCTGGACCCCAAATAAGTCCCAAAGGACAATAAGAGAAAATTGAAATAGAAGATAGATAAATAAGTTATACTAAAGCCCAGATTGATATTAGCTAATTTATATATAATCAATCTTTAACAAAAGGAAATATTCAAGAGGGGGAAAAAAAGATAACTGTTTCCAAACAGAATAAAGTTTTAACAGAAAAATACCAATCCAAAACTAGAGGGGGCTAAAAAAAGAGGCATGCCAGAACTCTGAAGTATACAAATTTGTTTATTCCTCTCTTAATTGGTGAAGTCTGGTAAGTATCTCTCATTTAGTCAACTCCCTATTCCTTAACTCTTGAATGCAGATACAGGTCATAACCTACAGGCACAGCATTTGTGTTTCTGCTCTACAGTAGAAAATTGTCAGGATAGGCTGACCATGCAGTTCAGATCTTAAAAGCAGAAAGACACTGACCGAAAAAATAGACATATTTCCTTATGAGCATATGATACAAAAAGATCTGAAGAAACCCAAAAACCTTTTTTGATACAACATGAATCGAAATATGGAATTCTAGAAATCGAACTTATAAAACCTGCCTGTATACATATTTGGATCAGGAACAGTAGCATCTTGATGGGAAATAGTAAATTTATTGCTAGATACTCCAGAACCAACAATCCAATCATTAAAGAAGCTACAATCAGCTGACATAAGATATCTAGCTGCTGGTTCTCTAGGCTGTACAATAGCAACACAGGAAAAGCTCAATATTCCACATGTGACACATGAAAACAGTCTCTGATCTGACAACCCATCTCCTTGACTAATTTCTCTTTCAATATCTCTTTGCAGTGGCTTAGAACTTGAAGTGCATATGTTACCATTTGCATTGAATGAGGAAATCCTGTTCCTTTCACACAATGTAGTAAATTTGTCTTTCATAGAATAGAAACATTTTTCTTGCTTGATTCCATGATTCCTGTTGAACACCAGATCATCAGAAACAAAACCTTTTGAGGAATTTATTCCCTTTGAATTGCATAAATTGAGGGAAAACCCAGGGTTCACTTTTAGTTGTTGGGATCCAACACGTAATTTTGAGCAAACAGAAATGTCAACTGAGCTACGAGGAAGAAGTACTATAGCAGATCCTTTCCCAAGTTCATAAAGCAGATCATTGTTTTGTAAAACATCCTGTACAAATAGTTCTTTGATTACAGTTTCTCCTTCACCCTTCTTCTTATCTTTAAGACGAGAACTCCGTGGTTCAGCACTTATGCCCCCAGGGATTCTGCGTGGAGAAAACAAGAATATTTACTGGGAGCATATGTTATAACAGCTCATATTGTCATCAGAATCATTGTATTTGTACCATGATCAAATCACATTACATGAAGTTCCAAACAACGAAAGCCCAAAAATGCAAATCGCTATTAAAAGCTGTTCAAAAATTAATACACACACAGTTTATGTCTAGAATGAATCATCCACAGAATTTTAAATTGGGGAATCCGATTACATCTTGAAAATCTATTAAGTTAATAATATTAATAATTGCATCAATATACTCAAACGACAAGAAAACAAGATAATTCTGGTAAGATATTGGCAGCACACTCTAATAGATAATTATAAGAGCTACAATAGGGAAAGACAAACCTAGAACACAAAGCTAAGGCAAGGTCATAAAGTAACTGGAAATGTGAAACCATGGGAGGATAATTTATTGAAGCCCTCCGAATAGCAGCATCTTTAGCAACATTCAACCACTCAGGTGTTGCAATGTTAGCTGCCTCTCCACAATTAAAACCTACACAGCATACATTCAAAGCATTAGAAAAATTCAACTATTGGCAGAAACAAAAATAACGTCACCCCCCTCCCCCAAACAAAAGAGACAGAGAAAGAGAGAGTCCTTTATCCTATAAGTAACATTCTTATATTATAAGTGTCTTTACCATGACTAAACCCTGTGTGATAGGCTCTTGGAAATGTCACAACAAATTCCCCAGCATTTTGCACTAACCTGAATCAAAGCAGTTGAAAGTTGAAGTTAAGATGCATGTACACCACCATACAGGGTCACCAAAATAATAACAATAATGGATTCTAATGATTCCAATGATGATTATTAACATCCATTATTTCAATATTTAAAAAAAAAAAAATAGACAGAGAAGAGTGTAACAGCAACTAGGGTGAGGTGAAGATATTATATTCTTTTAAGCAGAGAAAGATTTTTTTATTTAAAAAAAAAAAGGAAGAGTTTGGGATATAGGTGGTGTTGATGTTGAAAAAAGAAAAAGGAAAAATACAGAGAACCAAGTATACAGCAAGGCTTTTCCATCTCCCTGCATATCGGAAATGGGAAATCCCCGGACACAGCCTTGGCAGAGCACCAGAGAGAAGGCTTGAATACAATCCTATGCAAAGCATATCTAGAGGAAAAGAGAATCCCTTAAAGATGAGGATGTTCCACTCCAACCAAATACAGCAGACAACTGCATAAACTATCCACTGCCACACCATTATGGTTTCCTTGTTTCTACCAAAAACTTCAAAACTAACCATCAGAAACTGCTTAAAGGTGAAGGAGCACTCAATAATCATTTAGCACGCCAAACAAATAATTTCAAAGGGTAGTAGCCAAACAACAACGGAAAAAAAAAATGCAAATGGAAATGGAAATGGATGCAGCAATAATAGTTAAAATAATAATAATAATAATAATAAAGTTCATTTTTTTGACTAGGAATACATTTCCAGCAAGATTGTATTTGAAATTGCAACTGAACTTCAACAGCTTTAAAGTTGAAATTCATTTGTGTAGGATAAAATCAAGCAGAAGATATTCAAAGTAAATAGCACCACACACAGGCCACAGTAAAACTGGTAGTGTAAGTAATTTATGCTTGAGATTTATCCAGAGGATTTACCAAATAAGATCACCACAAACTACAGTATGACATTCATAAAATTAGTACCTGCAACATGGAACACCTGCACTAATAAATACTTCGGGCGACATCACCGTGTTTTTCTCACCAAGAATAGCAAATGTCACTGTTGAAGGGAAACAAGACCCATGTAAGTTTTGTAGCGTGTGAATCCATATGTAAACACAGAAGTCAAGTATCATCCTCTTAACATATGGAAATCACTATCAGTTCCACTCACTTGTCCCAGATGGGACCAACCAATATCTTTTATTGCACATTGATTGAAAAATAAAACATGATACATCAAAGCTGAAAGAAAAGACGATAAATTAATAAACAAATAAGATAGCTTACACATAACAAGAAACCTAGAAGGTTGAAGGTTCTGTTAAGTGATGTATTTGAAGAGAGCAAGTGCAAGACAGGTGTGCCTACTCAAATGAGGGTAGATTTTTTAATCCCAAACAGTAAGATTTTATCAAAATTTTCTTCAATCGTTAGACCCATTTGTTGCCTCCTAAAGAAATGAATTGGAATCCTTAAATCCACAACATAAACGCTAATTTTGTCATCTTTCATTAAAATTATAATTTCACCCACTTTTAACAGGCTGAAATTAAAACAGAGGGTTGAAACTTAAATCATAAACTCCTATGATTTCAGTAGTGAATCTTGTTTTTAGCAATCATGCCTTGATCTGAAAATAATGATCGTGAGAGCATGACATGAAACAAGCATGCATCCTTCAATTTATTGGTGAAAATGCACATCATGCCAAAAGAAATGAAACAAATAGTAAAAGAGTACATATATTAACATTTTCCATGGCCGCGAATATCTCCACATCTTGCTGACAACAGCACACTGCAGGAGATTCTGTGTCAGATCAGAGAAAATGATTTTCCGAACAACAAATTGGTTCCAAACAACTATTTACAAGTTCAGCCAAACAACACAAAAGAGATCACGGCACACAAATTTACTCCGTAATCCTCTGGAAAAGTCAATAGAAGTCCATATCAATCCCCAAACAATTAATAGAACACCAGAAACTCCATATTGGAGAAGAAGCAAAGAATGTAGACAGATGCAGAGTGCAGAGCCATAATACCTTCCACTGGCAATCAACATATCTTGCCAGCCTCAAGAACCTAACTAACCTTTCAAAAGTTGACCATTTCACAAGTATGCAGGAAATGCATACTTAGACAGAAACTCAATGAACAAAACACAATATTCAAATGTCATTTTGGTCATTTGCCAGCTAAATTCAACAATGTTGTTGTATGCAACCACAACAGAGTGAGTGATTAAAACAAAAAAATAATTAGTGTAGTAGTAGTGAGAGTCTCACCAAGAGGGTTTATCTCTCCACCATAGCCATGAACCCTAACAACCTCCTCAAACGCAACGGCGGCATCACGGGGCACACCATACCAGGTCTTGCCAGCACCCATATGGAGGTAATTCAAGCTGTGCAAGTCATGATCCTCGACATGCCAAGCGAACCAGCTGAACAACATGGCAACATAAACCATAGGGGAAGTGACACCAGGAATCTCCTCCTTCATGAACCTCAAGAGAGAACCATTGGCCCTAGAAACCCCTCTCATGTTCCAAGCAGTGTCAGCAAGAGTCGCAGGGGGATCCCCTGAGTCCCTACATTTCGCGGCGGCGAAGGCGGAACCCGGCATGTCGTTAGCATACTCAACGGAGAAGGGTTTGTCAACGGTGGCCTTCCAAAAGAGTGTCTCAGTTTCAAGCGGTCCTTGTGCTTGTCCCTGTCCCTGTCCCTGTCCCTTCTTGTTATGGCGCTTGAGCTTGAGGTAAGTTTTCTCGAAGGATTTGGCTTTGGCTTCGAATTCCTGAAAGGTGTAGTGGTCCCCACTCTGCCAAACCGGACGCTGAACCGGACGGGGTTTCCGGGGACAGAAGCCGATCTGCTGCTGGCGAGTGGTGAATGTAGGGTTCGGAAGTGAGCGGTTCAGGTTGGCGATGGCGGTTTTCTTTGAAGAAGGTGGAAACGGTGGAATGATTTTGCAGATGCCGTAGTTTGAAGCTTCCTTCTCGATCTTGAAAATGTAACCAATTGGATCTTGGAACTCCGCCACGCTTGGCCTGTACTCCGGCGCCAGAGGCATCGATTTCAGCCATGGAAAAACGTCACCGTTTCCCTCTGAACCTGTCATTAACAGAGGCAGAGGCAGAGGCACAGATTTGGGATTCTCATTGAACACGCACGCAATAAGTTTATTCAGATTCTATGATGCGCTTTTACTTTACTTTACTACTTCCTCTGTTTTCAAAATGCTACAGAGGAAGACGAATTGAATTGAATTGAATTGAATGAAGCAGCAACACTACACTAGCAGGGTAGTAACACTGGTTTTAGTACTAGCACTACTAGTGTATTCATGTCAGTGTTGTTTGTGTGAGTTGGGGGGGTTTTATTGTGGCTTTGTTTAAATTAATGCCATTGTTTTCTCCTTTTATTTACTGAAATTGCCATTCGTATTTAATGCCCTTTTGGCGTTTTTTTGTTTCTGGATAAATAAACATTGGTAAACTATTTTTGCAGATGTGCCCTTCTCTGCCGCTTTCAACTTTTCCTGTATTTTGCAGATCAATCCCTATGACACGTCAGTCCTCACGGTTTTGTTCTAGGACAAGGAGAGTCAAATACGACCCCACCCCCACCCACCTACTGGTGACACGTCAGGGACGAAGGTCCCTTAAAATGAGACATGTGTCTTAATGTGATTGGTGCTTTACGGACTAATGGTATGGGACATGCCAGTAGTACTCTAACAAGTAGTGGGGGGCCCCTCTACAAGGCCCTGCCTGCATGAAATAACTGAATTCTACATATGGTCTTGAGTGAAAAAAATATCATGCAAATTAGCCACCATCATTAATGTATAATCACATCACAGTCTCCAACACACTCTCTCTCTCTCTCTGTATAATTATAGTTATATATATTTGGTTTGATTTGATTGTCGTGTACTCAATTAATCATTTTTCTTTATTGTAAAAATCAGTAGCATTAACAAATGATAACAATCTCCTAGCTAATTACAAGTTTAACATTAAAAACCTTCCCTGTTTTACTTTCCTTTTTGGTTTGCATGCATCAGGTGGGAGCTTGTGACATGGAAAGTGAGTCCAATTCAAGGCATATTTGAGATATTTCTTTACAAATTTTAAATAGGAGTTTGACATCTTCATATAATATTAGTTTTTTTCTTTTCTTTTTCTATCTTCTCTCTGAATTCCTTAATCAATATTTTTTAAGTACCACTTTAATTATAAAGTTATTTCTTATATCTTAACAAAATCTAATTAAAAAAAAGCGACATCAAACCGGAGCATTGATGTATATATCTTTCTAAATATGGATCCCATCAATTCTTTTTAACAGAAGTTGCTGTCATTCGCAGCTTAATGATATATTAAATTGGGTCTATTATATAGACCAAGATTTACAATTGATCAGGAAATCAGCTAAACCTAAGGAACAGAAAGCATAAATCAAGCTAATCTATTTACATCAGGAAATCAGCTAAACTTAAGGAACAGAAAGCATAAATCAAGCTAATCTATTTACATCAGGAAATCAGCTAAAACTAAGGAACAGAAAGCATAAATCAAGCTAATCTATTTTAATATACAAGGTAACAAACCGTGATAGTTACAATCAGGATCCTAACAAATTAATGCTACTCTAATACTCCCCCTCAAGGTGGAGCATGGAGGGAGGAGATGCCCAACTTGGAAGTCAAAAAATCGAATTGTTTGGATCCAAGTGCTTTGGTCATAATATCTGCGGGTTGAGAACTAGTGGGGATATGTTGAGTAGAAATAGTCTTGCTGAGAAGATAGTCCCGAACAAAATGGCAATCTAACTCGATATGCTTGGTACGCTCATGGAACACTGGATTAGAAGCAATATGAATAGCAGACTGACTGTCACAAAACAGTTGCATAGGGGCTGCATGAGGAATATCAAGAGAGCTGAGAAAAGACTTTAACCAAATAAGCTCAGAAGTCGCAGCTGCCATGGCACGGTATTCAGCTTCAGCAGAGGAGCGGGATATTGTGTTTTGCTTCTTGGTTTTCCAAGAAATAGGAGAATGTCCAAGAGTAACAAAATAACCAGTGACTGATTTTCGAGTCAAGGGACAACTAGCCCAATCCGAATCACAATAGGCACGAAGAAGAAGATCACTGTCAGATCGAAGAAGGAGTCCTTGGCCAGGATTGGACTTAATGTACCGAAGAACACGAATAGCCGCATCGTAATGTATCTGCATAGGATGCTGCAAAAACTGAGAAAGTGTGTGAACTGCATAACTAAGTTCTGGTCGTGTAATCGTGAGATATACAAGACGGCCAACAATACGTCTATAACGTTTAGGATCATCAAACGGAGGTCCTTCAGCAAGAGCAAGCTTGTGATTGGGATCCATAGGATAAGCAACCGGTTTACAACTTTGAAGTCCACATTCCTTAAGAATATCCAAAGCAAATTTGCGTTGAGTAAGAAACAAATCGGTCTTGCTTCGAGCAAATTCAATGCCAAGAAAATACTTGAGGGGACCAAGATCTTTGATTTTAAACCAGGTTTGTAAATGAGCTTTGACACGGTCACAGAGAGAAGGATCACTACCTGCCAACAAAATATCATCTACATAGACAAGTATAGCAACATAATGGGAACCAGTCGAGTAAGTGAACAACGTATAATCAGCACGAGACTGAACAAAGCCGAAACTGAGGAGAGAACTACGAAGCTTAGCAAACCAATTTCGTGGGGATTGCTTGAGACCATAAAGTGAACGTTGAAGCTTACAGGCGTGACCAGACTTGGTTTGGGAGAAACCGGGAGGAAAACGCATAAAGACTTCTTCATCCAAATCGCCATGGAGAAAGGCATTTTGAACATCCAGCTGAAAAATGCTCCATTTTCGAGCTACAGCTACAGATAAAAATGTACGCACACTTGTCATTTTAGCCACCGGTGCAAAAGTCTCAGTGTAATCTTCTCCTTCGATCTGATTGTTCCCAGCAATAACCAGACGCGCTTTATAGCGTTCAATGGTTCCATCAGAATTGTACTTGATGCGGTACACCCACTTACATGGAATAGCTTTCTTACCAGAAGGGAGAGGTTGAATTTGCCAAGTATGATTGGCTTCCAATGCATCAATTTCGGCTTGCATGGCTTTCTGCCAATGAGGATATTGCATAGCCTCTTTAAATGATTTGGGTTCCAGGTTACTATCCACGGCGGCAAGAAAAATCTGATGGTGCGAAGAAAATAATGCATTAGAAACATAATGATCAATGGAATATTGAATACCTGAGTCGATTGGAGAAGTGGAGAGACGAGGAAAGGGTGTAGTCATTGTGTTGCATACATAATCCTTTAAATGAGATGGGGGACGTCTGGCACGCTGTTCACGAATATCTGCCACAGATGCAGTGTTGGGTTCTGTCAACGGAACCGGTGAACCAGGGACATCCGTGGATGAAGTAATAGAACCCGGAACTGGGGAGGACGAACTCCCCCTGTCATCAAGCTCCGCTGTGGGAGTATCAATAGCAGTAACAGGTGCCACATCATAATCGGTGAAGACAGCTTGTGGTGACGGTACATGGACAGAAGGTGCAGATGAAGTTGCAGCCAATGGAAAAATAGTTTCATGAAATAAAACATCACGAGAAACAAATATTTCATGAGTGGAGATATCCATGACCTTCCATCCTTTTTTGTTGAAAGGGTAGCCAACAAACACACACTTACGGGAGCGAGGAGCGAACTTGTCATGTGGTTTGGGTAAAACAGTAGTGTAACATAAACTCCCAAAGACCCGTAAGTGATCATACTTTGGTGGAGTGCCATGCAAAACTTCATAGGGACACTGACCACCAAGGAGTGGAGTCGGTGTCCTGTTGATGAGGTGAGCAGCGGTCAAGATGCATTCTCCCCAAAGAGATATAGGTAAGTGACCATCAAAACGCAAAGCACGAGCCACGTTGAGGATGTGACGATGACGACGTTCAACGCGTCCATTTTGCTGTGGGGTGTAAGTGCATGATAATTGATGATGAATACCGTAGGATGAGAGAGCCTCTTGGACTACAGATGACAAAAATTCAGTCCCATTATCACTCTGAATTCGCTTAACAGATGCATCATATTGGGTGCGAACCAAGTGGAGAAACCGAAGTAAACATGTGGAAGTTTCAGTTTTATTGCGCATCAAAAAAATCCAAACATGTCTACTAAAATCATCGACTACAGTTAAAAAATAGCGGGCACCAGTTGTAGATGCCATATGATATGGCCCCCATATATCACAGTGAAGTAAATCAAAAGGATGTAAACAACGTTTATTATTAATAGGAAAAGGACTTCGTGGTTGTTTGGCTTTACAACAAACGTCACAAGGAGCCAAATTATTTGCATTGGAAATAAAAGGTAACAAAGATAAATAACGGGAAGATGGATGTCCTAGACGACGATGCCATAGTGCTGCAGAATCTGACGTACTGGCAACATGAGCAGAAGCTGATGATGCACACAATATATACACCCCTTCTCGTTCAACACCCGTTCCAATCGTCCTCTTCTGCTTTAGGTCCTGTATCAAACAAACAGAATTAACAAACAATGCCAAGCAAGACTGGCGCAGAAGCTGAGATACAGAAATCAAATTACAAGCCAACGAAGGGACATAAAGAACATTGGAGAGATGAAGAGAAGAGCCCAAAGTAATGCTGCCACATTGCGTAGCAATATCATGAACTCCATTCGGCAGTCCCACAGAACAAGGAGAAATAGAATGCACATTGGATAGATAGGAGAGTGTGCCCGTCATGTGTTGGGATGCACCACTGTCGATGATCCAAGATGGGTGCAGGTAAAAGGGTGACTTAGAATCAGAAACCTTGAAGGTTTTAGGTGCGGAAGTCATGATGAAAAAAAAAAAAAATGAAGGCTTGTTGATCGTCAAGCTCTTGATACCATAACAGAAGTTGCTGTCATTCGCAGCTTAATGATATATTAAATTGGGTCTATTATATAGACCAAGATTTACAATTGATCAGGAAATCAGCTAAACCTAAGGAACAGAAAGCATAAATCAAGCTAATCTATTTACATCAGGAAATCAGCTAAACTTAAGGAACAGAAAGCATAAATCAAGCTAATCTATTTTAATATACAAGGTAACAAACCGTGATAGTTACAATCAGGATCCTAACAAATTAATGCTACTCTAATACTTTTACAACCATTTCATGTACCCCATGATTTCTTTCATAGGTTAACAATGACAACAAATTTGTATTATTTTGCATAGCTAAAATAAGTTTAAATATAATCATTTCCCCTTTTATCGGAAGCTTGAATATTCTCTACCATTTATTCACATGTAATAGTTTTAAACAGATTTATTTTCCCATCACCACAAATAGGTAGCGCATTTTTTTTTCCTTTTTTTGTGTGTAGGTTGCTAAATTAACATTTTATTTCTACATTTTTGGGACTGAATTATTATGATGGCTTGTTAACAAGAAAATCCCGTAATTCTGAAAACTTTCCTTACTTAAAATATGATATCTTAAAAGTACCAAGCATGTTCGGTTAATACTCTTTCTTATAATTTTTGTTTATCAAAAAAAAAAAAAAAATACTCTTTCTGGAGCGCTTTTTTAATACCACCGCTGTACCAACATTGTTTCTTAAAATGGGAATTATCAACAAAAGCATGGATTGAAATGACACCTAATTTTCCTAATTTAAGAAAAAGAGAGTACCCAAACTCGGTACTATATAAGAAATTTTCCTCTTTCTGAACACAAATGGCAAAATTTCATATCTCCATGCACTTTTTTTTTTTCGGAAACATCTCGACGCACTTTTAGATAAAGAAATATTTTTTAATGTAATAATTATACTCATTCGTAAAATAATATTTTTGGTAATATTTTTCAAAAAATCATGTTATCCCAAAATTACACTCCATCTTAAAAGTTATTTCTACTTGAAAAATAATTTTTTTTCTTTTATAAAGTTCTTTCATTTTCTGAACAAACACCTATTATCATAGGGTTCAAATTTATTTATATTGTATAACAATTAATTTATAACTACTCTATCTAATTACTTTTTTTATTGATAACAAGGTTCAATTATGTTAACCGCATTTTGTTATTTAGAAATCAATTTATGCTTTATTAATACAATGGATTAGTGCATTATAACTTTTTTATTTTTAAACTGTTGACTTTTTAATCTTTCTAAGTAATTTGTTTATAATTTAGCATACACAATCGCCTAGTTAATCATTATTCAACAGTCAGACTGATAAAATCACATTTTATAGAAAAACTTCACATCAAGTAGGTCTCATGCCTTACTTTGAGAAAGAGAAAGTATCATACAAAATAAATGCTTTTGTTTTGTGGTGTAAAAACATAGAGGAAATAATGGCATCTCGCGACTAGTGACAGGAAAAAAAAAAAAAAAAAAAAAAAAAAAATTGCTCAGCATCATGCAAGTTAGAGGTTTTGCAGGCTACCACCCACACCAAATTAATTTTGATATGATGGCCGAATCAATCCAATGACCCCATGTACTTGTTTTGTTTTACTTCTAATGCTAAAGTGAATACCATTTGCTGCAATGAAAGTACTGTAGAGTTGGAAGTAGTGTCTCAGTTCTTGGGGAAATTATCTAAAGATGAAGCACCTAATCAATACTATAACCATATTCTGTACGTATGCAGCTAGTCCACACCACAGAAACATTGTAAAAAAAATAGCTTCTCACTAAGGAACATTGATCATCTAAATAAGAAAAAAAATGATCGGAACAGCAAAGTGCTTCTTAGATTGGATCCTCGTTTTGAGAGTTGGAAGATGGAGAGAGCTCCAAGGTAACTGGACAATGATCACTTCCATAGAAACCTGCGGAGACAAGAACAAGGTCATGCTTGTTACAACATAAGCACTTTCGAGTGAATGATAAAATGTCAAGTAAAAGTTAATTAGCCTCAAGTACCCCCCAAAAATAATAATAATTAGAATGAAAACTAAAAAAGTAATATGTTGTCATTGGTCCAACCATCACATATTCAAACAATGGGGAGATATGCACAATCAATTTATCAACATCAACAATACCTTTATCCCAAATTAGTTGAGGTCGGTGGCTAATGCACAATCAATTCATTCATAAGAAAAATTGGCAAGCCATTAAATAGGTTAGATACAATCCAGCAGCACCAATTACCACAAGCAGAACTCTGGTTTCAGATTTTTAACTCCGCAAATAAGCTAAAGGAGAAGTTAGCAACAGAAAAGAAACCATATCTATACCATGAATTTCAAATTTTGTTGAATGAGCAACTGAAAAGTGAGTATCAATTGCATGAATAGAAACTTACCCTGTAACTCTATCCCTTGTCCATGCATTTCACATGCAACAATCCTTTCTTTAAGTTTTTCTGAAACTGTAAAATAGTCTATTCTCATCCGTTTTCCGCGATACCTTCAAAGAAAATACTCATAAGAACAAAAAGGGTAAAGCTGTCAATTAGATTAGTCAAATTACTAAGTCTGTCTTAAATAGAAAACAGCATTAAAAAGAATCCCATTGTTTATATTTGCAACTCATCACACATTTTAATAGCTGTTCCAGAGGATGCCTTTCTCGGGGTAAAAGGAAAAGGTGAAAAAGAAAAATGGTTAAGAGAAAAAAAATTAAAGTATACTTTAAATTATTTAAGTGCATTTGCATCAACATAATAGTTAATCAGCATTAATGTTGAGAATCAATTATCACGGTATAAACTCTAAAATAAATTTCTTACTTTCCAACTGGATTTCCAGACCATGAGAAACCTTGCTCCATGTCCTTATCCTTGTGCAGAAATCTGTAGGCATCTATCAGCTTTCCCCTGAAGCATGCTCTATAATATCAGATATTAAGACTTTACATAAATAAATAATAATGTCATTAAAAATAAAGGGTAAAAGGAGGGGATGAGGAGTTACTACAATCAGAAACAAGTCAACTATGGTGCAAAATAATATTTTTTTATCAATTTAGTTGTCCTTGTCTTAGGTAGCAATACTCAGTGAAAATACAGACTTCTTATCTAAAGATAAAATGCAAAGTCCAATTTCTCCTAGTCTTCCTATATTTGCTGTAGTTACTCTTCTTTCTGTTTCTTTTCTTTGATTGATACCGTTACCTCTTATTCCCAGTCATGCAAGCCCAATTCCCCATCCCTATCTAGCTTGAACTTAGGATCATTGCATTGGAAATCCCATTCTGTCCTTGGACCTGGTGTCATAATCCATTCTTATAACAAAAGAAAAAAGCTCTCACCCCTCTTCAATGAAGAAAAGCCAATAAGAGTAATTAAAAGTTAAAACTTCAAAAGATCTTATTTATTGCAGTGGACTCAACCGTTAACAAACTATGGGTAGCCCAAACACATAGGAAAATATAATACTAAATTTTGAAATCTAAACTTTTTTAATAATCATTTTTACTATGAAAATTGATTAAAAATCAGGTATTACAAATTGTACCAAATACTATATATAAAATATCACTTCCTAAACTTTAAAATATTATGACAGAACAGACATTAAATGGATCCATACAATCTATCTCATCATCAAGTTAAATAGACTGCAAGAAACAAACTTCCTGTGTCAGTTTTGAGTGAAAGGAAGAATCAAATCTTGCATGATAACATGTTCTCGCATGAGGTTTTGCCATGTTGATGCATAGGTAACAAAAATGAATGAACAAAAAGAATAGTGAGATCACTCACTCTCTTAAGATGGTACCAAATCGTTTTCTTTCAGCCAAGGTAAATCCAGGCTGCCCACAATCCTGCATAAAGCCATGTCAACAGATGTTTAATTACTAGTTGTATGATAGAGAACTACACTACAATACTTGATGCCAACTGTAAGAGATATAAAACCATCTTGAGCCTCTATACTTAAGCTCTTAAGGAGAGTTTCCTTTTGTAAAGAACCAATTCAACCCAAAAGCTTAAGTTGTTGGGTGAGGCTACATTAATGGTTTAATATATCTCAACACGCCCCTTCACACGAGAGCCCACTGGGCTTGAAGGGTGGATAATGCACAGGTCCACCTACCTGTGCGAACAAAGAAATTCCACTTGAAAGAAAGTGGGGGGCGACGAGGATCGAACCCGGGACACGAGGCTCTGATACCATGTAAAGAACCAATTCAACCCAAAAGCTTAAACTGTTGGGTGAGGCTACATTAATGGTTTAATATATCTCAACAGTATCAAAGCCTCTATGAACAAGTATTCAGAATTTTGATTCTTACCACACCCATTCTTCATAATTCAATTAAATTTTGGCGCAAGGTAAAGTGAGACTATGCATTGTCCATGCTAAGTTTGTAGAACTATCTTGCCTAAGGGGGCATGTTGGAGTCTAAGAGAAATACAACCATTCCTGGCCTCCACCTAATATATTAAGCTTGTTGGAGATAAATCTATTGAAGTTAAAAGAGATGAATCTATTTTAAAGGGAACTTCAAGAATGAACTGCTTAGACCTCTTTATTGGGAGGAACATAGCCATTTTGTTTTGCTGCACTGAAAAACTCTGGATGACTCACGTCGATCTCTTCATGGCTGCACGCAGAGAACACATATATAAAGCTCCTTAAAAATTAGATGAGCTAGTAGACACAACTTGGAAAAATCCATGCAACATTCATAACAATCCTCTAGTATAAGATACTAAGATTGGAGAAGGCCAAAATTATTCACTTATAAGATCTAAAGCTCATGACAAAAAAAAAAAAAAAAAAAAAAACGCTTTCCATTAAACCCCAACTAACGAGGGTTTGGGTGAAGGTAATCCTTATACACAGTCTTACTCTTGCAAAGTTAAAGCTCGTGACAACTAAAGAAAAATTATGCTTTTGGTTAGGTAAAACTAGATCTAAAATCTCATCCAGAGCGAAGTGTAGCCTCAACCAATTAGTTTAATATAATGCATACAGTTGCATCAAATTAAAATTAAACATAAATCTTAGTGGTCCCTCAAACTGGATATCTGTTTTGTTCATGGCATGGCTAGTAACAAAACTAGATGCAGCCAACAGCTGAGCTTGACTCAGCTAAAATTTCATGACAAAAGAATGCAAGAGGCAAAAATACATTGCCAAACAAAGAGGATGGAAGTAATTAATCCTATACCCCCAAAGCCAAAAAAAAAAAGAGATTAGCCACCTGACATTCAGATCCCCACACCATATCAAAGGTTTGTCTGAATTTTGTGTAACAAATTCCAGAATCCTTTTATCCCATTTTCTTCTCCTCTGAAATGAGTTTGCCTCCTCTTTCCATCCATTGTTTGGTACATATGTATTCAATATACGAAGTGTTTCAAATTCAGCTAAGATTACTCGGCCATCTGGTTCATGCTTCGAAGCTAACAACAAAAACAAGAGTAAGATCTATCAGCAGAAACAAAAAACTTATGGAGTATAATCCAAGGCAAATATATTAGATACCTATTTCAGTAAAAGTCACTATCCTGATTGTCTTTAAGGACATATAAAATTTATCTAAAAAATTTAACTGGAATGTTGAATAATATATCAAATTGTTAATAGTTAAAAAATTTAAGAACCAAAACATTATAACTATATTTAGGAGGATTCCTGATCCTCCTCAGTGTACATTTTTTCTATATTAAAACAAAAAATATTTTGTAATTATAAGGTCGTGTAATTCTTTTAAAGTCACCAATGAGCATGTTCAAATCTTGGCAGGATTAAAAATTAACAACGTTAATTTTGATATTATTTTCAGCCAAAAGAAAATTAACAATACTGATATCTGTCATTTGAATGCAGAAGCTGTTTATATAACCACTCTCCATTAAACCCGACTAGCGAGTGTGGGGTGGAGGTAATCCTTGTATGCAGCCTTACCCTTGCATAATTACAAAGAGGCTGTTTCCTGGATTCGAACCCATGACATTTCAGTCATGAAAGTACAGTTTTACCATTACTCTGGTTCTTCCCCTTGAATGCAGAAGCTGTTTATATAAACAAAATTAATTAAACACTTAGTGCCATAAATACAATAAGAAAAATCTGTGAAGCAGCATACCAATTTTATCTAGATTGAAAACGACACTTTTTGGCTTAAAGCATTTTTTCACTAGTAGTGCTGTCCCTGCATACTTTGAATCTGCGAGAGACCACCAAACACGATAGTTCCCAAAAGGTGGAGTTGAAAGTGCACGCATCAATATCTGTGTAAGTTCGAACAAATATGCGTTCTAGAGTATTAGAAAGCAATATCATGATTATATCAATTTAACAATACTATATTGTTTTGTTCATGTTTTGGTGTAGAAATAATGTTTATGCATATTAGAGATGTCATAAAGTCAATTATGAACCTTAACATAATAGCTTAAGTTTTTAGGGAAGTTGACCATTGACATGGTATAAGAGCATCTGTAACCAAGTAGTCTGAATTTTGATCCTTGCCACCCTTATTATTCTAAATAGAAGCTGAGCTTTAGCACATAGTAAAAATAGGCCTATACATTGTCCACACTTTAAGCCCAAAGGGATCTTACATAAGAGGATGTGTCAAAGATTTAATAAAGCCATTCATGAATTTTCACCTAACAAGTTAAACTTTTAGTAGAGTTGGTCATTGCCAATGCAAACCATTGCATGAAGATTTTGGCACACCCCTTCAGACTAAAGTAATTCAAAGACCGATCAAAGAACTTTAAGCATCATATTAAAGCTATCACATATATCCTTTCATTTGAGAGCTTCAGGAGTTCATAATTTCTTACGTCAAGTAACCTGAACATACATTAAAACAGTGGAACTTGTAGCTCATTATGAGAACACCAAGGCAGATATTCACTTAAGCCTTTTCTTATTATTTGTAAGTTAGAGACATTTAGTTGTCTAGCAGAATCAGGGGGCGGTGTGTGTTCCTCAAGATGTGCACACTCTCCCCAAGTTTCCAAACACCTCACATTTTTTTCATAGAGACTCCCCAGCCCCAAAAAGAAGTTTTGATTTTTAAAGGATCTTGTAAATAACTAATTCAACCCAAAAGCTTAAGCTAATGAGTGAAGCTACATTAATGGTTTTATATATCTCTAACACGCCCCCTCACACGAAAGTCCACAGGGCTTGAAGGGTGGACAATGCACAGGCCCACCTACCTGTGCTGAAAAACTCCACAAGACTTAACTAATTATTAATTAAATGGGGGGCGGTATAGATTGAACCCGTGATATCGAGGCTCTGATACCATGTAAAGAACCAATTCAACCCAAAAGCTTAAGCTGATAGGTGAGGCTATATTAATGGTTTTATATATCTCTAACAGAACTAATATACGATTCCATTCTCCACATATTTCATTTATAAATATTAGCAATCATCTTCCAGCATCAATGTTTGTTTTGAAATGATAGATGCTTTTTCATAGTTTTTCTTGGTGTTCATAATGGTAACCCCTTTGTGTCTTAAAGTAGCAACCGTGTTCAGAGAACTCCCAGATAATGCTATGCTAGGTACCTAGATTGTACATCAGGATGATCAAGCTTATCCCAGCAACCCTGCAACTCGACCTATCAATCTCATCCAATCTACCCAATCAAATTGATCAGATCATCCCTATCAGGGCCCAATCCTGATTACCCTATAACAAAATGAACAAATGTCACTCCACAATAAACTAACCCATAATAGAATATCTCACCCAAATCATTTCAATCATGAGGAGGAGGAGGTACACTTGCATCTCCCCCCGTAAAAGCTACCATCTCTGACCTCTATAAATACGAGTGACCTCATCCATTTCCAAGTTATGTTCTCTCTTAGCCTAAACACTCTTTAACCACATTTATCATGCACTGACTTAGGTGTTGAAGTGGCCCTGCAGATACCCACCACCATCACCACCACGACAAAGGTGGTGCACTCGGACGACAAGTCCAACCCTGTAGAAAACCACTCAGGTTCTAGGAGGTAGCAGTTCCTATATGACTAGTATTTCTTGTTTTTCTCAAATGCTACTCCATCCATAGTCATATTAAATAACAGACTTAGATATACACTGAAGAAGGATATAGGATGAAAAGCATATGACATTCTTCCTAGTGATGAAAGTAAGTTAGATATTCAGACAATAAAAAAAAAGTAAACTCAAGAAATATCATCAATGGCCAACCCAATTTACACTTTTGATCAGTTCCTCCCACTTCCAGCTCTACTAAGACTAACATGAATAATCCAGCAGGTCAATAATATATAACGCTAAGAATTGATTAATTCACATAAGAATTTTAAAACATACTTAGACTCACAGTCCCAGCAACATATGTAGTAGTTGCTATTGTAAGGAACCAATTTAATCTAAAAACTTAAGCTGATAAATGAAGGCCCATCAATGGTTTATATACTTCTCTAACACGTCCCCTCACACGAGAGCCCACCGGGTATGAAGAGTGGATAATGCACATGCCCACTTACCTGTGCTAAGAAATTCCACAAGAGAAAATAGGTCCGGTGAGAATTGAACCCGGAACACGAGACTTTGATACCATATAAAAAACCAATTCAACCCAAAAGCTTAATCTGGTAAGTGAAGGCCCATTAATAGTTTATATACTTCTCTAACAGCTATAATCCATAACAGGACAGAGCTGTACCTTCTTTTCTTCCCTGGAGGAGCTTGTATCATCTTTTATTTCTCCCTGATTCTTAGATGCACCCTTGGATCCAGCAGCAGGCATCCGCACTTCCTAATAAAAATTTGATGTTAGAAGATTCTTATCAACCAAGCCTATTACCATAAAATATGTATCCAACAAAACAGAACAATGCTTGCTTGGAGATAAATAACACCAGCTCAATTAATGGACAACTAAAGCATGATCATTTCATGCTTAAAGTGAAACAACTTGGCTCACTAATTGAAACTCTTAACTATTTATCTACCAACTAATTATTTATAATTAATAAGATATAAGAATTTGACAACAGGGTTCCAAACACAACAAATGGATTAACTCTCCAAAAGCCATTCATTCATCAATAGAAAAAAATAAAAAAATAAATAAGAGTGTAGGGTTGCAATGCATGAAAAAGGGGACCTGTATGGCAATGACATCAGGATCAAAACTGGTAACGAAGTTGGTGAATTCGGGCCAATTGTTCTTGACCCGAATGAATAAGCTGTTAGCATTCCATGTCAAAAACTTCAACGGCTCCTTCTTCTCTTCTTCCTCACTCTCACTCTCTCTTGGCTTCTTCAAACAACCATCTGAATCTTTCTCCACTACTTGGAAAAACCTTTTCATCTTCCCTTCACGCTTCACTCTTCACTCTTCGCTAACACTCACTCTATTTGCCAATTTGATTTGTTCCCCAATAACACACTCACTGTTGCTTTCTCGACCACAATCAGATACATTCAATTTAAATTAAATATTTATTATTTTTTCCATTTATTTATTTACTCCTATTTAATTGAGTAATTTTAAAAATTATAATTAAAAATAATTAATAAAAAAATATGAATAGATGAGAGGCAAAATTCAAATAAGAATACTAAAAACTCTAATGGGGTATTTGGTAGAGGAAAAAAAAAATTTACCAGAAAAATATGATTACTGGAGAAATGGTAAGAAAGTCATTTTGATGGAAAAATTTAAAAAAAAATATTTGGTTGACCGAAAATCCGAAATATTACTGAAAAAATTTATCTAAATTTGCAAAATCTATGTTCGATAAGAACTTTGCACCTGTTTTTTTTTTTCACTTTTCCAATTATCTTAAAATACCACATCTCAAGTGTTATTTTATAACAGTGAATTTCACTCCGAAATCAACACCAAAGTCGTTTCCTAGCCTTCCTATTTGCCTAGTATTTTTTTTCAAAAATTTGAACCAAACGTGATATTTTTCAATACTCAGCTACACTTATCCATCAAACTCAAAATAAAACTTGTAACAAACACACCGTAAGAATTTGATTTTGCGGAAAACAAGCAAGGAATGCGGATAGACGGTTACAAATTTAAATTTTAATCATGTCAATTAATGAATATCCTTGTGAATTTCATAATCATAACGAGGGTATTCGCAACCTAACTCAAATATTATCCAACTGTAATAAAAAAATATTAATGTTTCTTATACTTATATAAAAGGATGTGGGTTGTATATTTTTTTTTCTCTATTTTCTTTAAATGGCTCCACATAAGTTTTATATATTTTTATGTGTGTAGAAGATAAAATTATTTTCTATAACATGAAAAATATTAATCTCATAAAAAAATAAAAAATATCAAGAACATTGGCAATTTTCATGCCATGGTACCTTTTAAAAAATGTTAACATAATCACATGTGAAAAATTCAGGTCAAAATGTTAGCAATTAAAATCATCATTTCTTATTTTCCAATTTATGAATTTTGTCATTAAAACTAATGACTGAAATTTCTCCCATAAAACATGTAACACCGTTAATATATGGGGAAAGTAATTCTACTGTTGCAGCAAAATTGATGCTCTCCTGTGGGTGAGAGTTCAATTTGTGTGCCAACATTTCATTTCATTCTTTTTTTTCTTTTAAATTAGTGGGACCCATTTGATTGTATCAGTTGAAAATTATTTTCTTCTTCCCCTTTACGACAAAGTCAATAGGATTTTTCTACGACAAACTCTTGAGGAGATTGGCCTCCATCAACAGATAGTTGAGTTAATTATGGAAGTAGTGTCCTCAATGATATCATGTGTTGTGGGATGGAGCTAAAATGAACTAGTTTATTTACAAAAAAAAAAAAAAAAAAAAAAAAAAGAAAAATGAACTAGTTTACTCTAACTAGAGGCATAAGACAAGGAGACCCTTTTGTCTCCTTACCTCTTTGTCCTATGCATTGAAAGGCTGGCACACATCATATTGGAAGCAACTGACAAAAATTGTCCTTCTCAAGGGAAGGCCACCCTCTCACCCATATTTTTTTTTTTTTTTGCGGATGACTTGCTTCTGTTTACATAAGCATCCATTAAGCAGGTCATGATCATTAGCAGCATATTAAGGTGTTTTTGTGAGTCCTCAAGCAAACAATCATCGAGGAGAAGACAAGGATTTTCTTCTCCAAGAATATAAATCATACCAGAGCTAATGAGATAGCCCAAATTAATTTTTATTGCACCAAATTTAGGAAGGTACCTTGGGATATCGCTAATGTCCACGGTAAGAACCCGCACCGTTAATTAAGGAATTTAATTAATAAATTATGAGAAAATAGGAAATGATTCCATAATTGACCCTAATAATTATTATGAGGCTCTAATAATTATAGTAAGTGAGTAAGAATGTTGAAAGTCGCTTTTCGGAAGAAAAGTGCAGATACCGGTTCTGCTAGTCGGTATAAATGCGTACCGAAAAAGTATCCCGAAAAATTGTAATAAGTACATGATAATTACTAGAATAATGTATAGGACTTGTAGAACGAGTTTCAAGTCCAAATAATGAGAACTGGTGCCAGAAACTGGTACTGGCTATGAAAAGCGTGTACCGGAAAGGTGCTCCGAAAATTATAAGAAAAATATGATAATTCTTGTAAAATTGAGTAGGTTAAGAAACCAAAGTTTGGGATTAAAATGCTAAACGTAGCAATTAAAGCTAATATTGTGTGTTAGTGACTTAATCGCCTATAAATAGTGCTTGGCACTAAATCCTAGGCTAATTTTTCAGCCACTCTACGTGTAACTTGGAGGCCAGCTGCTGCCACCACCTTTCCTTAGCCTCCCATGCTTGTTTTGTGCAAAGTCTTCATCTTTTCTTCTTTGTTTCACCATCTAAACACTTGGTTGAGTGTGTGTGAGCTTTGTGAAGAGGGTGGGTGCTCCATTCTGAGTTGTTGTTAGTGAGGTGTTGATGGTCAGAGTTGGTGTTCCTTTGATGGGAGCTCTTGTTCTTGGCTTCTTGAGCTTCAAGAAGCCACCTTTTGGCACAAAGAACCTTACTTGTGTTGTCATTTTCGTGTGCCTTGAAGGTCAGACCTGTAGAGGCAGTGTAGTGAGCTCCAAGAGCCATTGTTGCTATGTTTTGAGCTTTGGTAAGTTGTACCAACCTTTATCTTGTGTTTTGATGAGTAAAAGAGATGTCTTGGTATGTTTAATGAGTTAAACAAGTAACCAACTGTCATATGAACATAAATGAACCTTAAGATGCATGTTTAAGCTTCTGGAAGTGTTAAAAATGGAACCTTGGAGGGATATCTTCGCGAAATGCAGAAACTGCATTCTGTCGCGAAATATCCAAATATTTGACGTGGAATATCCGAATATTGATATCCGGATATGGATATCCGGATATGGGAATTTGGATATCCGGATATTGCCAGAGTGATATCCGGATATTGCCTGTGAGATATCCGGATATTGCATATCCGGATATGTCCCCGAGGAATATCCGGATATTCTGGGTTTGTGAGGAACAGTAGCCTACTGTTCATCCAGAACTGATCTATGGGTTTGTGGACCCTAGTTTGAGGAAGTTGAACTTCTGTAATTAATTAATGTAAGTCAGAATCATATGATTAAGGGCTTATGGTTTGGTGAGAAGCCTTAAGACGTAAAACGTAATGGAAAGACGTTGTCTTAATATTGTATGTTTGCGGTGCATGTTATTGATATATTGTTGGTCCATAACAGATTGTGAATCTGCTGTGTTTGGACTTTGAGCTGTGGACTCTTGGCTTTGGGTGTTAGCTTACAAGGTAAGCTTTCGTGTCCTCGGTTTAGCCATGTTTTGGTTCCACCATGTCCCATGGGGGTATGGTTATATGCATGCTGTGTTACATGCTTTGAGATATATGAATTGCTGTTGAGCTTTATGTGTTAATGGCTTTTAATATGCATGTGTTGTTCCATCTTGACAGTAAGCCTGGGTATGTGGCGTCATACAATACGGTGATCCGGGGTGGATACAAACGGCATCTTGTACTTATTGTGGGGTTGTAAACGTACATCCTGCATTTCTCTGGCCAGTAGAATAGAATTGACACATATGACATGATTATCTGCTGCATTGCACTGATTTAGAACTGATGATGATAAACTGCTTTTGAACTTATATTGCGCATGTATGTGAGCTTGGGGTGGAAGATCCTTGAGGACCCCTTGTCTTACTGAGATTTCTTGTTTAGAGATCTCACCCCACGTTTGGGAAATGCTTATTTCAGGTTCAGGTAGTATGGTGACTGATACCTCTGGCGGCAGGAGGCCAGAGCTTAGCTGATTATGATATTACTGCTTTTTGCTAGCATGACTGGACTGGATGCTGTTTACTTTTTTCGCATTATTATTATGTTGTTGATGTTGAGACTTATGTTGGGCTTTGTTGCCTTATTTGGGTGAGCATGGGAGTTGTCCATGCCACTATGTTGTTAGTACTTTTGAGTTGAGTTGTATAAATTGATAGTTGGTCTGGTCTACGTGTTGTAGTTCCGTGACTAGAGACATACTTTATGTTGTTTTAATTAATGAGGTATTTCAGTTAGCTGTTTTATTGCAATTGCATACAGGCGATGTTTTATTAATTGGTTAATAAGCAAGTTGGTAATGATAATGACTTCATAATTGAAAAGAAAAAGATATTCCGCATTTTTAATTAAGCGCAGCTTAATACGATAGTATGATAACATTACTGGATATATACGAGGTGTTACATTTATGGTATTAGAGCAATGGTTCGAGGGAAAAGCCTGTATGTATTGCAATAGCTAGGATGTTTGGTTGTGTCTGTCTTGTGTGTTTACTCTGTTGAATTTTATTATGATAATGCATATGTAATCACATTGCGTGGGCCTGATCAACTCATAATTTGTGTAACTTGTGCAGAGTCATGGTAAGGTCCGGGAGAACACGAGAGACTTCTGAGGATCAATCTGATCCTATTCTGACTGCATTGGCTGAGATGCAGACGACTAGGTTAGCCGATCAGGAGGCCACTAGATTGGCCAACGCGGCAATGATGGATGTTGTTCGCGAGGCGAACCGGATAGCCGCAGAGGAGGTTCGTGAATCGAACCGGAGGACCACTAAGGATGTCCTCGAGGTGAACAGGATGGCGAACATGACGATGATGAGAGTCATGTTGTAGGAGATGAGGGCTGGTCCTGCTGTAGGTCAGTTTCCACCGCCACCGCCGTCGCCGCCTCCACCTATTGTTCAGGATGAGAGCCTGAGTCACATTGGCAGTGCTGCTCATGTCGCTGAGACGAGGGAGACTCTTGTAGAGCCTGCTGAGGATCGTGATGTGATAGATCACCGGCTGAATGCTTTCAGGAAGCATAAACCACCTGTGTTTGAAGGATGTTTGGATCCTATTGCTGCGGCGAGATGGCTGGAGTCGCTGGACAAGATATTTTGGGTCATGCAATGTATAGACCCACAGAAGCTGATGTTCTCGACTTACATGCTGGAGGGCGCTGCCCATGGGTGGTGGACGAACACCTCTCGTGCTTATGAGATGCAGGGTCGTGTTTTGACATGGCCATTCTTTGAGGAATGCTTCTTGGGTAGATACTTTCCCTACGATGCGCAGGAGAGGAAGCAGTGGGAGTTTGATAGATTGGTTCAAGGCTTGATGTCTGTTGACGAGTACCTGGCCAAGTTCAATGAGCTTGTGAAGTTTGCGCGCTTCCGGATGGTTCCTCTTACTCCAATGTTTTTGGCTGCTAAGTTCCGCAGAGGAAATAGTGAGGTGATTGCTGAGCATATTGCTGGAGCTGCTTCGAGGGATTTTGGTACACTGGTTTAGCAGTGTAAGGACATTGAGGATGTCTGCATAGCGAGCAAGGCCAAGAGGGTCAAGGTCGGCGAGACCAAGGGGACTGTTAGTTCCACTCCTGTTCCTACTTCTTGGAAAGACATGAAGTTTGCTGGGAAGGGCAAGGGTAAACAGTTGGCGACTAGGCAGGCGCCTGGTCAGTTCAAGAAGACTGCTTCACAGCAGGGGAGTTTTGCTAGGCCTCCTTCCACTCCGAGATGTGCGGGGTGCGGAAAGGAGCATGCTAGTCGTTGTGCTTCGGGTCAGTTGATCTGTTTCCAGTGTGGCAAGGAGGGCCACTTCTCTAGAGACTGTCCATCGTCGACGGCGAGAGCTGCAGCTTTTCAGGAAGTTCCTTTGCAGATGGTTCTGATGGCTTCTACTTCGGCACCTGCGGTGCCACCTTCTGTTGGGAGTGTGTACACCTTGGATAGGCAGCAGTCGGACCGCGCTTCGAACCTTGTTAGAGGTACTGTGTCTATTGGTGGTATTGCTGTTGATGCATTATTTGATTCCGGGGCTACGCATTCGTTTGTTGCTACCCCAATTGCTTTGGTGCTTGAGTTGCCCATGTCTGTGCTTTCTCCACCGTTGCGGGTAACTACCGCCACCGGAAAAATATGTGATTCTACCACTGTACATCGCGATGTAGCGTTTCAGTGGGATGGCCGTGAGTTCTCGGTAGATCTGATAGGATTGCCGATGGCCAACTTGGAGATTATTCTGGGCATGGATTGGTTGTCTAGAAACTGTGCACTGATTGATTGCAGTGCAAAGCGCGTGGTGAAGTCTCCGTGTGATTCCACAGCTAGTTCCTCGCCATATATTTCATTGTTGCAGGCTACGAAGGCCTTGAGAGCAGGGGCATTTGGTTATGTCATGTTGAGAGGTTTGGTGAGTGGGACACAGGAGGATATCACTGGCATTCCTGTGGTGTGGGAGTTCCTCAAGGTGTTTCTTGAGGAGATTCCTGAGTTTCCGCCACAGCGGGAGATAGAGTTCTCAATTGATTTGTTGCCTGGTGTAGGGACGATTTCATTAGCTCCATATCAGATGTCGCCACCGGAGTTGGCTAAGCTTAAGAAGCATATTGAGGATCTTTCAGCGAAAGATTTCATCCAGACGAGTGTGTCTCCTTGGGGAGCACCGGTCATCTTTGTGAAGAAGAAGGACGGGACAATGCGATTGTGCACCGACTACAGGCAGTTGAACAAGGTGACGATCAAGAACAAGTATCCCCTTCCTCGGATTGATGATCTGTTGGATCAGCTCAGGGGCGCTTGCGTGTATTCCAAGATTGATCTCCGTTCCGGATACCATCAGATTCGGGTGAAGCCGGAGGATGTTCCTAAGACCGCGTTTCGTTCGAGATACGGTCACTTTGAGTATTTGGTGATCCCGTTTGGACTCACCAATGCGCCGGCAGTGTTCATGGATTACATGAACCGGATTTTCCAGCCGTATCTGGATCAGTTTGTGATCGTCTTTTTTGATGACATTCTGATTTACTCCAAGACTGAGGAGGAGCATGCGGAGCATCTGAGAATTGTTCTGCAAGTGTTGAAGGAGAAAAAGCTTTATGCTAAGCCTTCTAAGTGTGAGTTTTGGCTCAAATCAGTCAAGTTCCTTGGGCATGTGATTTCAGCGGATGGAGTTGCAGTGGATCCCAACAAGATTGAGGCCGTGCTAGATTGAGAGAGGCCCAAGACAGTTACGGAGGTGAGGAGCTTCTTAGGTTTGGCAGATTACTATCGGAGGTTCATCAAGGGTTTCTCCATGATGGTTCTCCCTTTGACTCGCCTTACCCGAAAGGAGACTCCATTTGTGTGGACTCACGAGTGTGAGGATTGCTTTCAGGAGTTGAAGGAGAGGTTGACTACCTCACCTGTGTTGATGCTTCCTGATCCTGAGGAGCAGTTTGAGCTTTACTGTGATGTTTCTAGAAAAGGGCTGGGCTGTGTGTTGATGCAGTCTGGTAGAGCTGTTGCTTTTGCTTCGAGGCAGTTGAAGCCTCATGAGGAGAACTACTCGACTCATGATTTGGAGTTGGCTGCGATTGTGTTTGCTTTCAAGATTTGGAGGCATTACCTGTTTGGCATGCAGTTTGCGGTGTTCAGTGATCACAAGAGCTTGAAGTATTTGTTTGATCAGAAAGAGCTGAACATGAAGCAAAAGAGATGGATGGAGTTTCTGAAGGACTACAACTTTAAGTTGAAGTACCATCCTGGCAAGGCCAATGTGGTAGCTGATGCTTTGAGTCGGAAATTCGTGAGTCTATCCAGTTTCACGATGGGTGACTTCGACCTCATAGAGAAGTTTCGAGATCTGGAGGTGACAACCTTGTTTGGGGGTGCACTTCTCGAGATGGAGACTGTGAGAGTCAGGAATGAGCTTATGGAGAAGATCCAAGAGGCGCAAGTGCAGAGAGAGTGTCTCGACTACGTGAAGAACCAAGACGGTGTGTCTTGGAATGGGGATGGACTTCTGTTGTTTCAGAAGCGTGTTGTGATTCCTCGAGGTCCTTTGACCGAAGAGGTTATGGCGGAGGCCCATAAGGGACAATTTATTGTTCACCCTGATGCTACAAAGATGTACCAAGACCTGAAAAGGAATTTCTGGTGGCCAGGAATGAAGAAGGACATAGCTGTGTATGTGTCCAAGTGTTTGATCTGCCAGAAGGTGAAGATTGAACACCAGAAGCCGTCTGGTAAACTTCAACCTCTTGAGATTCCAGAGTGGAAATGGGAGAGCATTTCCATGGACTTCGTTGTAGGTTTGCCGAAGACTCAGGTTGGCTGTGACTCGATATGAGTCATTGTGGACAGACTAACGAAGTCTGCCCATTTTCTTCCAGTGAATGTGAGCTTCTCTACTGAGCAGTTGGCTAAACAATATGTTCGCGAGATCGTGAGGCTTCACGGGGTGCCCGAGAGTATCATCAGTGATAGGGACCCGAAGTTCACATCTCGGTTCTGGGAGGCGCTGCAGGGAGCTTTTTAGACTCAGTTGAGACTGAGTACAGCCTATCACCCTCAGACTGATGGACAGACTGAGCGGACTATCCAGACCTTGGAAGACAAGTTTTCGTATAACAACAGTTTCCATGCTAGCTTAGGCATGGCACCCTACGAGGCGCTCTACGGTAGGAGGTGTCGTACACCTACCTGCTGGTCTGAGGTTGGGGATCGTGAGTTGTTTGGCTTGGACTTTGTCCAAGATACCACCCTGCAGATTCAGATGATCAGGGAAAAGCTGAAACAGGCGCATAATCGCCAGAAGAGTTACTACGATGTCAAGCATCGTCCACTGGAGCTCAGTGAGGGTGAGCACGTGTTTGTGAGACTTTCACCTGTCACCGGTGTTGGACGGGCACTCGGAGTAAGGAAGTTGAGCCCGCGGTTTATTGGGTCATACCAGATTCTTGGTAGAGTAGGACCTGTTGCCTACCGGCTTGCCTTGCCTCCGAACCTAGCCAACATTCACGACGTGTTTCACGTGTCTCAACTTCGCAAGTATGTAGCGGATCCGTCGCACGTGGTGCAACCGGATGATGTGGAGGTTCGGGAGAACTTGAAAACTCACGTCGGACCACTCAAGATTCTCGATCGTGGCGAGAAGCAGCTGAGGAGCAAGATCATTCCGATGGTCAAAGTGTAATTGTAAAAACCCGCACCGTTAATTAAGGTATTTAATTAATTAATTATGTGAAAATAGGAAATGATTTCATAATTGAACCTAATAATTATTTACGAGGCTTAATAATCATAATAAGTGATTAAGAATGCTGAAAGTCGCTTTTCGGAAGAAAAGTGCAGATACCGGTTCGGCTAGTCGGTATAACTGTGTACCGAAAAAGTATCCCGGAAAATTAATGTAAGTGCATGATAATTACTAGGATAATATGTAGGACTTGTAAAACGAGTTTCAAGTCCAAATAATGAGAACTGGTGCTAGAAACTGGTACTGACTTGGAAAAGCGTGTACCGGAAAGTTGCTCAGAAAATTATAAGAAAAATATGATAATTCTTAGAAAATTATGTAGTTTCATAATCCAAAGTTTGGGATTAAAATGCTAAGCGTAGCATTTAAAGTTTATACTGTGTGTTTAAGTGTGTTTGGGCTATAAATACTCCCATTATGGGCACAAAACCCTAGACTCTTTCATTCCTGCGTGAGTGAGCTGATCAGCTTGGGAGGGAGCACTGTTCCATTGCTTTCTTCTCTTGTTCTTGACCAAAACTCAACCTTGAACCCATTTTCTTGGTTGTTTCATCATCCTAAACACTTGGTGTGAGTGAGAGACATCATTGTGGGTGGGTGAGGGTGTTCTTCAGTGGTACTCCAGCTGCTGTTGGTGAGAGTTTTGGGGCTGACTTGGTTGGCTTGTTGGTGGAAGCTTGAGTTGGGCATTTTGTTGCTTAAAGAAGCAACCTTTGGGTAGAAATGTCAAGTCTTGGTGTAGCATTTTCGTACACCATATTTCCAGTAGTTGTTGAAGTTATTTTGGGAGCTTCTTGAGCAGTTGAACCTCTGTTTTGGCCTTTGGTATGTTGTACCAACCTTTAACTTGAGTGTTAAGGCTTAAAAATGGTAGCTTGATGCATGTTAAGGTTAAAAGATGATAACTTGTTGTTGGGTAATGTTGAACACGCCTAGAAATGCATGATTAGGTGCTTAAAATCGGTAAAAGGGAACCTTTAAGGGATATCTTCACGAAAATGCAGAAACTGCATTCTGTCGTGAAATATCCGGATATTTTCCCGTGGAATATCCGGATATGTGTATTCGGATATGGGGTTTTGGGATATCTGGATATTGTATATTCGGATATGGGATTCTGGATATCCGGATATTGCATATCCGGATATGTACAGTGAGATATTCGGATATGGGATTCTGGATATCCGGATATTGCATATCCGGATATGTACAGTGAGATATCCGAATATGGTCCCGAGGAATATCCGGATATCCTGGGATTTCGCAGAACAGTAGCTGTGCTGTGCGTACAGTAGGCTATTGGGGGTTTGTAGACCCTAGATTGATGAAGTTGAACTTCTGTATTTAATGGATTAAGCCAGAATCATGGGATTAAGGGCTTGTGGCTTTGTTAGAAGCTTTAAGACTTGAAAACGTAATGAAAATGCGTTGTCTTTAATTTGTATGCATGCGGTACATGTTTATTGATTTATATTTGGTCCATATCAGATTGTGATCTGCTGTGATTGGACTTTGAGCTTGTGGCATTGGATAGCTAGCTTAGAGGTAAGCTTTCGTGTCCTCGGTTTAGCCATGTTGTGGTTCCACCATGTCCCATGGGGGTATGGTTATATGCATGCTGTGTTACATGCTTTTGATGTTTTGGAAATGCTGTTGAGCTATTGTATGTTAGTGCCTTGTTGATATGCATGGAGGTGTTCCACCTATACGGTAAGCCTGAGTATGTAGAACATACAAGAGGGTGAGGCTGTGGGTGAGGTGCAAGCGGTGTTCCTTGTACTACATGTGGGGAATAGACGTATTCCTACATTTCTCTGGCCAGTAGATAGTGATTACACACATGCCATAGATATCTGTTGCACTACATAGTTTTGGAACTGATAATGATATAAATGCTTTTTGAACTTATATTGCACATGTAAGTGAGCTTGGGGTGGAAGATCCTTGAGGACCCCTTGTCTTACTGAGATTTCTAGTTTAGAGATCTCACCCCACGTTTGGGGAATGCTTATTTCAGGGTCAGGTAATGTTGAGACCTCAGGCGGCAGGAGGTCGGAGCTGAGTTAGATTGCTGTTATATTATGCTGCCATGATTGGATGCTGGTTTTGCATGCTGCTTATGCTTATAGCTTCAGTTTATGTTATGGAGTTTTATGTTGAGACTTGTTGTTTACTATGTTTATTTGGTGAGCATGGGGATTGTCCATGACACATAGTATTTTTATGTCTTGGTTATGTCTTGAGTCTTTTGGAGTTGTAATAATGTACCAGGATATTGTCCGGATTACTTGATGTAATGCCGTGATTTAGATACACACTTTATCTATATATTGAGGTATTTCAGTAGATGTCTTAGTGCAATTTACATACAGGCGTTATTTTATGAAATTGATTAAGTAATCAAGTTGGTAATTGATAATGACGTCATAATTGAAAAGAAAAAGAATATTCCGCATTTTTTATTAAGCACCGCTTAATACGATGTAATGTTAATATTCCGGGTATACACAGGGTGTTACAATAATGATTAGGAAGAACTCCTGAGGAGTGTACCTGGGAGCGAAAGGACGAACTTCTCCGGTAGTATCCCGACTTCCGAGACAGGTATATTCTGATTTTGAGGACAAAATCTTAAAATGGTGGGATGAATGTAAGAACTCGCACCGTTAATTAAGGAATTTAATTAATAAATTATGAGAAAATAGGAAATGATTCCATAATCGACCCTAATAATTATTATGAGGCTCTAATAATTATAGTAAGTGAGTAAGAATGCTGAAAGTCATTTTTCGGAAGAAAAGTGCAGATACCAGTTCTGCTAGTCAGTATAAATGCGTACCGAAAAAGTATCCCAGAAAATTGTAATAAGTACATGATAACTACTAGAATAATGTATAGGACTTGTAAAACGAGTTTCAAGTCCAAATAATGAGAACTGGTGCCAGAAACTGGTACTGGCTATGAAAAGCGCGTACCGGAAAAGTGCTCCGAAAATTATAAGAAAAATATGATAATTCTTGTAAAATTGAGTAGGTTAAGAATCCAAAGTTTGGGGTTAAAATGCTAAGCGTAGCAATTAAAGCTAATACTGTGTTAGTGACTTAACCGCCTATAAATAGTGTTTGGCACTAAACCCTAGGCTGATTCTTCAGCCACTCTACGTGTAACTTGGAGGCCAGCTGCTGCCACCACCTTTCCTTAGCCTCCCATGCTTGTTTTGTGCAAAGTCTTCATCTTTTCTTCTTTGTTTCACCATCTAAACACTTGGTTGAGTGTGTGTGAGCTTTGTGAAGAGGGTGGGTGCTCCATTCTGAGTTGTTGTTAGTGAGGTGTTGAGGGGCTAAGTTGGTGTTCCTTTGGTGAGAGCTCTTGTTCTTGGCTTCTTGAGCTTCAAGAAGCCACCTTTTGGCACAAAGAACCTTGCTTGTGTTGTCATTTTCGTGTGCCTTGAAGGTCAGACCTGTAGAGGCAGTATGGTGAGCTCCAAGAGCCATTGTTGCTCTGTTTTGAGCTTTGGTAAGTTGTACCAACCTTGATCTTGTGTTTTGATGAGTAAAAGAGGTGTCTTGGTATGTTTAATGAGTTAAACAAGTAACCAACTGTCATATGAACATAAATGAACCTTAAGATGCATGTTTAAGCTTCTGGAAGTGTTAAAAATGGAACCTTGGAGGGATATCTTTGCGAAATGCAGAAACTGCATTCTGTCGCGAAATATCCGGATATTTGACGTGGAATATCCGGATATGGATATCCGGATATTGCCAGAGTGATATCTGGATATTGGATATCCGGATATTGCTTGTGAGATATCTGGATATTGCATATCCGGATATGTCCCCGAGGAATATCCAGATATTCTGGGTTTGCGAGGAACAGTAGCGTACTGTTCATCCAGAATTGATCTATGGGTTTGTGGACCCTAGTTTGCGGAAGTTGAACTTCTGTAATTAATTAATGTAAGTCAGAATCATATGATTAAGGGCTTATGGCTTGGTGAGAAGCCTTAAGACGTAAAACGTAATGGGAATGAGTTGTCTTAATATTGTATGCTTGCGGTGCATGTTATTGATATATTGTTGGTCCATAACAGATTGTGAATCTGTTGTGTTTGGACTTTGAGCTGTTGACTCTTGGCTTTGGGTGTTAGCTTACAAGGTAAGCTTTCGTGTCCTCGGTTTAGCCATGTTTTGGTTCCACCATGTCCCATGGGGGTATGGTTATATGCATTTTGTGTTACATGCTTTGAGATATATGAATTGTTGTTGAGCTTTATGTGTTAATGGCTTTTAATATGCATGTGTTGTTCCATCTTGACGGTAAGCCTGAGTATGTGGCGTCATACAATACGGTGATCCGGGGTGGATACAAGCGGCGTCTTGTACTTACTGTGGGGTTGTAGACGTACATCCTGCATTTCTCTGGCCAGTAGAATAGAATTGACACACATGACATGATTATCTGCTGCATTGCACTGATTTAGAACCGATGATGATAAACTGCTTTTGAACTTATATTGCACATGTAAGTGAGCTTGGGGTGGAAGATCCTTGAGGACCCCTTGTCATACTAAGATTTCTTGTTTAGAGATCTCACCCCACGTTTGGGGAATGCTTATTTCAGGTTCAGGTAGTATGGTGACTGATGTCTCTGGCGGCAGGAGGCCAGAGCTTAGCTGATTATGATATTACTGCTTTTTGCTAGCATGACTGGACTGGATGCTCTTTACGTTTTTCGCATTATTATTATGTTGTTGATGTTGAGACTTATTTGGGTGAGCATGGGAGTTGTCCATGCCACTATGTTATTAGTACTTTTGAGTTGAGTTGTATAAATTGATAGTTGGTCCGGTCTATGTGTTGTAGTTCCGTGACTAGAGACATACTTTATGTTGTTTTAATTAATGAGGTATTTCAGTTAGCTGTTTTATTGCAATTGCATACAGGCGATGTTTTATTAATTGGTTAATAAGCAAGTTGGTAATGATAATGACTTCATAATTGAAAAGAAAAAGATATTCCGCATTTTTAATTAAGCGCAGCTTAATACGATAGTATGGTAACATTACCAGATATATACGGGGTGTTACATCCACTAGAATGAACTCTTTAACTTTCAAGCATGTGTTACAAAGGATTGATAAGAAGTTGAGTAACTGGAAGGGAAACACTTTGGCCCTAGCGGGTAGGTCTACCTTAGTTCAGTAGGAGATTGTTGCAACCCCCTTATACATAATGCACACTTGCTACCTACCTGTAAGCACGTGCATTGCGATTGAAAAAAGATCAAGAGATTTCCTGTGGGGCTCACCGAGTGGGAAAAGGAGAATCCCCCCCGTGGCTTAGGAGAAGGTGTGCCAACCTAAAAGGACTGGGGGGTCTCAGGTAGAGGAGGATGAAGGAAACTAATCAGACTTTTTTTTAATGAAGATTGGCCATGGTTTACTAACTCAGAAGGATAGCCTTTTAGGCTCGGGTGGCAAGAAACAAATATAGGGTGGAAGCTTAAATAAAAAAAGCCAGTCAAGCTTCTAACCTTTGGAGGGGAATAATTAAAGTTTGGCCTTCAGTTATTAAAGGATCAAGAATTCAGCTTGGAAGTGGTTTGCAAACACATTTCTTCGGGGAAAACTGGCTTCCTGACAATGGCGGCATGCAAATTAAAGAGAATGTGGAGCTTTCAGAGCAGAGTAAGGTGTGAAGTGTGGGAGATTTTGTTAATCCCAATGGTAGGAGGAACTAGACTAAGCTAAAACAATTTGTGACTCAAAATACGTACGATGCAATTGCCAACATCATGCCTCCCCAACCTGATCATGGCTCTGATTTTGTATATGAGGGCACACAAATAATGGTAAGTTCTCGACAAAATTTGCATATGGTCTTCTTATGGAGGAAGAGGAGGAGAATTAGACTTTGCACACGGATGTGGCTTGGTCTTGGAAAGGAAACAAGAGAATTCAAATGTTCATATGGATGTCCTCCAATAATTTTCTATTGACCAACCTGAGGAGAGGTCAAAGACACCTTTCTAATAGTGATCTATGTCCAAGATGCAATGAGAAAGCGGAAGACATGCTTCATATCTTAAGAGATTGCAGGTGGAGCAGAGAATAATGTGCCTATTTTAGGTTGGAGCAGCAGTGATCTGATTTTTTCCAAGTGCCTCTCATTTCTTGGTTAAAACAGAACTTGCGAAGGAAAGTGAGAATCCACAACTATGACTGGAGTACACTGTTTGGAACCCTTTGCTGGTTTACTTGGAAAGCACACAACAATTTGGTTTTTGAGAAGAAAAATATATCTCAACAATCAACCATCTGCAGGGCAAAAGCTTTTGTTTCTCAACCAAACGAGGCCCACAGGATCCTTTGCAACTAAGGGCTCCAACCACGCATCAAAGAGGAAAGATACATTAGGTGGGAGTTCCCTGCCGATGGGTGGTATAAACTAAATGTGGATGGTTCAAGTCGTGATGGAGGTAGGAGATCAAGTTATGGGGGTGTGATTAGAGATGCCTTAGGTGAATGGGTGGCTAGTTTAAGCAAAAATCTTGTGAGGGGATCTTCGACTAGAGCAGAGGTGTGGGGAGTCCTCAATGGTATAGAACTTGCGTGGAACCTTGGTCTTAGGAAGTTATGGATTGAAAGATTGTGAAATACAACACCCTCTAGCTTCCTTATTTAGCAAATTCCATGACTTGTTAAGAAGGCAATGGACAACTAGGACAAGCCACTCTTACAGGGAGGGGAACATGGTAACCGATAAATTAGCATACATATGCTATTCATTTTGTGATTGGGAGTTGCATATTTTCCAAGACGTTCCTGTGGATTGTAATGGTTTAGTCAACAAGGAGCTAATGATTATTGCTAGCCTAAGACTCTATAGTCCTTTGTAGTTTTTATTAATTCCATTCTCTTAAAAAAAAAATATCGAGTCTCTACAAAACCCTTGTGCAACTAAGCTCGCTTTATAACTTACCACTTCATTACACTCATTGTGTTTCTTTACAAACACTCATTTATATCCTACAGGGATAACATTTTTAGGTGCTCAAACAATAAGTCCAAAAATGCCATGCTTGTTAAGTGAGATTAGTTCTACCTTAATTGCCTCTTTTCGTTCATTTCAATCTTAACATTTCTGGAATTCTTGAATGGTTTTAGATCTCAAATCTGAATTATCTCTTGAGACAACAAGAGCTATTGAGAAGACAAATGTGTCGCCAATGACCTTTGTAGTTCTATTATATTTCTCTCTTGTGTTGACATAGTTTATTGCACTTTCTATGTTCACATCAACCAGTGGTGGACCCAAGAATTTTTATGACTGAGGAAGAAAATAAAAAATATTATTATAAATAAAATCACTTGCAATACAATACATACATAATATAAAATTTTTGAAAGAAATTTATTACAGAAATTAAGATCACTTTACTTAACTTTTACTCTACGTGTTTTCATATTGTTAAACTCTTCTTATACTTGAATTCGTGCTAAAAATCAAAATAATTTCTTTTTCAATGCATGTAATCAAAGAATCATAAAAAAATTGGTCTTCCATTCTATTTCGAAGCTTGTTCTTGACTAGTGTGATTTTAAAAATATTAAGATCTGACAACTAAAAAAATAAAAAAATTCACATAAAGGACAATTAAATATAAATTATATAAAAAAAGAACAGAGGACAATGAAAAAAAGTAAGAATAAAGGTACGTAGAAAAGAACAAAAGACAATGAAAAAAATTAAGAATAAAGGTACATCTACAATAATAAAAATATATATACTGTTATGTGTATTTCTTGTTATCAATTCAGCAATAGTAGGGCCTCTGTTTTACAACAAAAAATAATTAAATAAAAAAACAAATAAAAAAATCACACACAAACACATGTCCAACAAACAATGAAACAAAAACAAAATATATAGATGCTACAACACCAATAAGTCAAATAATATATTTTAATGGAAATTTTGGAAATAGTCAATTTTGTTAATGAGATAAAAAAAGCAAAAAATATAAAGAATAAAGACTTAACATCAGTTGCAAAATCCTTGAGAATCAATGGTGAACAATTAATGATTTGGAATGGATGAGGAGTTGGGGACAAAAGAGTTGCTAAATTTAGGCGGAGGAGAGAAGAGCAATGACAACGAAGAAATTAGGGTTAAGAAAAAATGTGTTTGACAAGTGAGAAGAAGAAATATTACGAAAAATTAAAAAATCATAAGATTAATAAAATAATATGTTATTTATTAAAAAATAAAATAAAATATTATTTATTAAAATTAAAATAAAATATTATTTATTAAAAAATACGAATTGGGCTTGGAGGCTTAGAGGCCATGATTGCTAAAACAGACCTGTGATCCATTTACATCCCTGTGACCCATTTACATCCCTATGACGTAGGTAAGGGGATAAGGTTTTCTTTTAGGTTTTTTTATTTTTTAATTAAAGATGATTAATTTTTAAGACAAACAATTCACTAATATCACCAAAATGACACTTTGTATATGAATTTTTTTTTTCTTCAAATTTTAGGGAAGGGGCACAACCCTAGCCCTTTAGGGGGCGTTTGGTACGGGAGAATTTTTTTTATCAGGAAGAAAAGTTTTTTGAGAATATAATGAGAAATTTTTGTTACCGGATAAGTAACGAAAAGGCGTTTGGTATTCCAAAATTTTGCCATGAAACTTGGATTAATTTTACTAAGCTATGTTTGGTTGATTGTAAAAAAAATGATGGAAATATTAACGAAAATTACGAAATTATCCATGAATTTGAATATTGTTGAAATTTGTATGTCAAATGTTATACATTCATCCTCGTTCTCTTTCTCTTTCTCTGTCAAAGATCGTTTTCTCTTCTTTGTCTCGCCATGTGCCACACCTTCCCCTCCGCCGTCGACATTCATGCTCTGCATTCACTTTTCGATTGCTAAAAAAAATATACAGAGGTCGAAGAAAGAAATATCATACAACTTAACGAAAAAGAACGATATGTCTCAACTTTTATAAAAACAAAACGTTGTTAGGAAAAAAATCCAACCTCCATAATAATGGAGCAGAAGGAAGGGCTCGTAACTCAAAGCAGCAAGGAAGGGTTTTTTGGTCTTCAAAAAAATGTTAAAACTTTCCCCTACCTGCGCAAGTTTTTTTACCATGTTTTCAATGGTCAAGTCTTACAACATGTTGATGTGAAAAATAATTTGAGGGGAAGAAAATTTTCCAATCTCATTTTTAAGTCTTCCACTTATCAAACATTGCCAAATATTTATTCAACTCCACTTTCCAGAGAATTTTTTTTTTACATCCTACCAAACAGCCCCTTAAGTCCACCCGTGACATCAACCAAATCTGTGTCGTTTCTTGTGACATTCAAATTTGATCGTTCTATATTCTCGGGATTGTTGCATTGAGTAAATGCACTTATCTCATTTCTCTTCAGATTAACCTTTTTGGGAAACATGATGGGTTGCAAATTCATCTAGCGGTTGACTTGCAACTTGCAAATTAATGATCTTTTGAATTTCAAATTCAATCATACTTGTACGTAAATCAAGATAATTCATATGGTTTTCCTTCTAGAAAATTTTAGTGGCACATAAGGATATTATCATGAAAAAAATATTTTGAAGTTACATCACTCACATTTAATTATAAAACATATTATCATTAAAAAAATTAAGAAAAGTAAAATATTAAAGTGTTATAAAACATAATAGGAAAAAATGTTTATGCAGTTAATGCAGATAAGTTATCTGCATTTATTTCCAAAACGACGTCGTTTTGATATTGAAATCTTAAAAAATTATAAATATAAAGGCTATTATAACCCTGAAATAAATTAAAATTACAAAAACACCATGATTTCCGTCCCAAAATAACGTCATATTGGGCTTACTGCAGATAACTTATCTGCAGTAACTGCAGAAAAAGCGAACCCAACATAATATATAGGATCCGTTCTGAAAAAAATTTCACGTGTAATTACATTAATAATAATTTTTCATGAAATAGGTTGATGGGATGGATATGAATATACTGTAATCTTAAATACGATCAATTTTTTTATTTATTTTTTATTTAACCTCTAAGTTATTTTCTTTCCTAATCAGTCCTTATATTTATAAACATTCTCAAAATAGTCTTTATTGTTATAACATCGTCAGTTAATTACCTCAATAGTGTATGCTCCTTTTATGTGTTTTGTTCCGGAAAATGTCTTGTAAGTGCTCCTTTATTCCAGTAGGCGCTCTTGTAGCTACTTAGGGTGTGTTTGAATGTGTTTTTGTTTTTTTATTTTTAAAAATTGTTTTGAAGATAAATTTTGAAAATTGATTTTGAGAGTAAAAAAATAATAAAACTTGTTTGAATATAATTAATTTTAAAATTATAAAGAAGTTGTAGTTATTTACAAAAATGCCATTAATGAATCCTCATATTTACAAGATTGCCACCGTAAAATAATTTAAAATTAAAATAAAAATCCATTTAATTACGAAAATGCCCTTAATGAAACCCCATAATTACAGAAATGCCACCGCACAAATCAGAAAATAGGAAAACAGCTTTAGAAAACATCCTGGTATTGTTTTTCTTTTTGAGTTTTTAAAACAAAAAAACAGTCATTGTTTTTAGAACAGATCCGACGAAAAACTCTTTCCAAACAATTTTTTTTGTTTTATTGTTTTTAAAAATTTAAAAACTGTTCTGCGAACAGAAATCAAGCAGAGTGCTACTTAATTTTTTGTTGTTGATAAATTGCTACTTAATTCTTTTAAGTAAGCACTCTTTTGTTTACTATGTGTTATTTTAGATTCTCTATTTTCTGTATAAAGTGTTCAGTATTGATTAAATTAATAATTGTACCGTGAAAATGGCGATAAATATTATTTTGAAAATGTGAGTGTTCAATAAAGTGTGTTCCGTAAGTGTGAAGATTGATTTGAAAAAAGAAACCACAAGGTCAGTTTTTAATTTAACCAAAAATAAAACTTCAAGATGTAAAATTCCTAATCCAAGCGTTCCTAAGGCTTTGTTTGGGAGTTTGGAAGGGAAGGGAAGGAAGGGGATCCAAGAGGGAGGGAGGAGAAGGAATAGAAGGAAATTGAAGGGTATTCACTTCCCTTGTTTGGGAGTTAAAAAAGTGGTAAAGAAGGAAAATAGAGGGTTAATGAGATATTTTTTACTTTTTTATCCTTTTTTAAAATTAATATAATTATTCCATTTTACAAATTAAATTAAATTTAAAATTTCTAACAAAATTATGTATGTACTTTTCACAACACCAAAAAAGATAATATTTTCGATGAATTTCTACATTGCAAACGATGAAAATTTCATCACAAAATTATTTTTTTCGTCGGAATACTTTTCGTCAAAAAGCGACAGAATTTTTCAACTGATGGAATTTTTTACAAAAATAAATTTTCTATCGAAATTTTTGACGAAATTTAGTTTCCATCAAATGTTTTAAACGAAAAAAGAATTCTGTCAAAAATTTTGACGGAACATTTACTGTTTGAAATTTCGATGGAAATGTGTTCTGCCGAAAATTTCGACAGAAATTGTATTGTTAGAAATTTTGAGGGGAAATGTTTTATTCGAAACTTTCGACGAAATTTAATTCTGTAAAGAATTTTGACAGAATATTTTTTCAGTCAATTTTTTGTCGAAATATTTTCCGTCAAATATTTTTACGAAAATATTTTTTGTCGGAATTTTTTGACAAAAATGTGTTCCGTTGAAAATTTTGATGAAATTTTTTTTATCAAAAAACTTGACGAAAATATTTTCCGTAAAAAAATTTCGATGGAAATGTGTTTCGTTAAAAATTTCGACAAAATTTTATTTGCCAAAAAATTTAACGAAAATATTTTCGTCGAAAACTTTCAGCGAATTTAAATTCTGTCAAGAATTTTGATGAAATTTTTTTTTATCAACAATTTTCGATAGAAATGTGTTTCGTTGAAAATTTTGATGGAAATATTTTTCGTCAAAAATTTCGATGAATATGTTTTTTTGTGAAATATTTTGCAAAATTGAGATTCCGTAAAGAATTTTGACAAAAAACATTTTCCGTCAAAATTTTTTACATAAATATTTTTAGTCACACATTTTGATGGAAATATTTTCCGCAAAAAATTTTGACGTAATTATTTTACGTCGAAACTTTTCGATGGAATGTGTTTCATCAAAATTTTGGACTGAGATATTTTCGTTAAAAGTTTCGACGGAATTTAGATTCTTCAATAATTTTGACTGAATTTTTTTTTCATACAAAATTTATGTTAGTGATTATGGCAAAATCTGATTCCGTCTCTAATTTTGTCTTTAGTTTTGATGGAAATTTTTTGACGTATATGATTTTCATCAAAAATTTCATCACTATTTTTGACGAAATATTTTTCGTCAATAACTTTTGTTAGTATTTGAGACTTTTCTAATAATATCGCATTTAAAAATGATTCACAATTATGTATGTTTTAACATTTTAATGCTAAAGGTAGATAAGTAATTTTTAATACTTTTCCCCTTAAACCCTCCAAATTGGGGAAACTCTAATTTTAAGAAGAATGAGGATTTTGGAGGGTTTAGTGAAAATCTCCAAATTCTTCCATTTCTTGTTTTAAACTCACAAACAAAGAATGAGCTAAAACCCTCCCTTCCCTTTCCTTCCCCTCCTAAAATCAATTCACACACAAAGTCTTAGTGTTCTGATCCAACTGGGTAAAAACCGAAAAGGCATCTTAGATATATGGGGCGAAAATCTTACATAAACACTACTCAGATCATTATATTTCAATAAATTGGTATTCTAATATCATGTATAAAATGATCTAGGAAATATCATAAAATCTTCAACTTCAACAATGTTAATTCCTTGTTGCATTATTCCCATTTGATTTTCCCTTTATTACTATATCATAATATTTTTAATCCAACTCCACCTCTACCTTCCTAAATCCAAGGTTTTAAATTACCTTGGTTTATTTAGGAATTAGGGATAAAGTTGGGAAAGGAATGTGTTATGCAAAAAATATATAAATGAAAAAATTCATGAATATAATACCTTAGGTTTTGGGTTAAAATATATAGTTTAATGTCTTTCATCTTCTACATACATATAAAAATATATGGGACCCATATTTTTCCCCCTCGCTTTTCTTCAAATGAGCCCAAATAAATCCTACATACTTTTATGTGTATGTGTGTAAGATAATTTTATATATATATATATATATATATATATATATATATTTTGGAGTTACCCAACCCTAATTATCTCTTTGAGACGAGTTGGCTCCCTCCAGTATCCCCACGAGCTTCAACTCTTAAATCTTAAATCCGCTTATTATCATGGATAGTCAGTTATCTCATTAACGATGAAAGGGGTAGCTTTGGTTCATGATTACTGACGAAAGGAAGCCCACTTTGAAATTGACTGAACATACAGTCTTAAAACTAACCATGATAACTAGCATTCATGGTCGATATGGTCGTTGTTGGAGGACAACGCCGTAATGGTCCAGGTTCAAATGCTGGTCCAAAAAAAAAAAAAACCAACCATGATAGAAGTGACGAAATATGTATTCCATTTCAGAAAGGAGGGTCCGTCGCTTCTCACGTGACTGCTGATGAGAAAAGTTGCAGCAAATTTTTAACACTAGGATACACGTGCGGATACTAAGATACACGTGCAGATTCTATCAAAAAAAAAAAACAAAAAAAAAAAAACCAGGATTCGGACGCGTATCCTGTGTTGCTGCAAGTTTTCCCTTCTGCAGTCACATAAGAAGTAGTTTCCCTTAACAATAAACTTTTGTTCTTTTTGGACCAAACATATAGGACTAACATGCTGTACATGTACACGCACCCAAAACTCAACTTTTCTCCAAATCATGGCCATATTGTAACTAACCATCCGGCCAAAAAAAAACCAAATTAATGTTAAAATTTAGTTTCATAACCTCTCTAGAGTTTGGTGTTTGTCATTTTAAATAACATAAGTTATGTCATTTTAAGAGAGAGATAGACACAGAAAAACGAAAATCAAGGGAGAGAGAATGTGGGTGATTTTTTTTAACTTAAAATTCAAATTTTTTGTGTCTGTATCTCTCTTAAGATGACATAACTTTCTGTCATTTAAAATGACAAACACTTTTTCCTCCAAATATACCCTAAATATGTTTTTTTTTTTTTTTTATGGTATCCCAATTGACTCATTGAAAATTCAATTAATTCAGTTGGAGTAATGTCAAACACATATAGGTGGAAGCTTTTCCAACACAATTTTATCTTTTACGAACTCTGAGACCTATATATGTTTCTTTTAATTAGATGAAAGTTTAGATGGAATTAAATACTGATATCCCACATGAGCTACAACAGACCCCCAATCTCTTTGGAAATTTATGGAGGAATTATATATTGCCCCATCAACAAAATCCTCGTATCAACCATTGCGATTCGAACTCACGCTCTTGTGAGATGCAGCCTGATCCTTAATTAACCACGGCCACTCTTGTTGGCATGGTTTTTAGTTTGTAAGAGAATGGAACTATGACATTATTTTAGTAATTGAAGGGTTATTTAAAATTTCAAGCCTCATTTCTTTATATATATTACGGGGGGAAAATGGAAAGAAAATGAGCTTCTTTATACAAACCATGGTGAACTTTTCATGATTGAATTAAAAGGGTGTGCTTGAAAACATATGATGAATCGGGCACTGGTAGAAATAGGGAAGGAGACTTGAATAAAACAAAATCAAAGAGCATCATAACTTGACAGTTTGCTAGCTCACATATTGCTTCTCAAGAAGGCTACCACAGAATGCCAAATCAAATCTCTCCTCAGGAGGATCACCAATGAAGTCAAAGACAGCATCTGCATTTAAGAAATCTTCATCTGCTGTATATCTGCATTTGGGATAAAAAAAAAAGTCAGTGGAAAGCAACCTCATCTTCACAAAACCGTTTGCATTTAAGAACCATACTGAGAAAGTAAAGATGGTTTGTCACTTCTAACAAGCTTTTAACAAGCATTTAAAGGTAAATCAGGAGCCAAAAATGTTTTCTAGAATTAACTAAGGTAAGTTACACTAGAAAGTAACCTCATCATATGAAAGAGCTATTGCATTACGCCATTACCTAATATTGCAGAGAACTACCTTATTATTAGTCTTTGCACTGATTTATGAAAGTAATTAATAACGTTGCTACATATTGCATATAATGGATAAAATATAATTTCCGGATTCACGTGCCAACTTCTGAAATGTGAGATTCAATTGTAATTCTGTAAGTAAAACACTTCACAAGAACAAATATAATTTCAACCATGTGCTGTCGTGTAGCAAACATGTACTTTATGCTCTAAAGGCATAGGACCACCCTAATGTCACCAAATTTTCTAATTTCATAAAAAAAAAAAATTGTTTTCTTTTTCTTATAGTGTGACAATTAGTTGGGTTCTTTTATTTTTCCCAGAAAAGGTATCACTCTTTAATAATAAAATCTACTTCCACTTTAAACATTATTGCAGATAACCACTTCCCACGAAGGCATATAAGGGCTATTTAATGACTAGTACAGCCTTTACATAACAAGCAATAACAGTTCCACAAAGATGGCAGATACAATTTTCTGTAGTCTGGTCAGCTCAGAAAACTTTCAAATCATGCATAGAATAGAAGTATTCACATTGTTTTCAAATATGATAAGATATTGTACGGTAGGATAAAAACACTTCCATGGTATTCATATTGTCCATCAAACAAGTAGAAATTTAGAAAACATAAAGCTGCTTTCCGTTTAGTTAATAGAAATTTACCCGCTCTTTGTTATTATACACTTCATCCCGGCTGCTTTAGCAGCTGCAAGGCCTATGGCACTGTCCTCCACCACAACACATCTGTAGAAAATAAATAATGACATTTCACATTTAAATGTGACATAATCAATGAATAAAAGTGAATGTCAAAGTTAATAAAAAATAAATAAAGTGAATGTCAAACACTTAAGTTGTTGCGTAAGACACACATGACATGTTTGAAAATTGGAAGGTTAAAAAGGATTATCTGCAGAATATTTCCAAATATCAATTCATTTTATTTTCTTGCAAGCCATCACAGCAACTGTAGAACTGTATGGTGTTCTATTTATTTGAATAATAATTTTAACATAAGTTACTATCACCTAGATAGAGGGTGAGCCTAGAACTATGGTAAATATGTTCGGTTGTGACCCAAAGGTGACGGGTGTGAATCCAAGAAGTAACCCCTTTGCAAAAATATCAGGGTAAGAAGATTGTGTACAAGGATTTCCTCACCCTTATCCTCGCAAGTCATGGTTTTATGGAAGTTGTTTTTTTACTATCACCTAGGAACTACTATTGAGGCATACCTTGAAGGTTCAACACCCAGAGTGCTGGCTGCTAACAGATAGATGGCCTGTCAGAAAGAGCGAAATGCAATTAGCTGCTTAGATCATGCCATATTGTAATTCAATCATTTAGAAAGAAAGACTACATAAGTCAACTTTAGAATCAGATTGTTTTACCACAATAAAATTTTGTTTTACATAGAGTCACTGAATATTCCAGAACGCTAAAACAAGTATATTAAGCTTCATACTTGGCATAAAGGACTTTTAATCATTGAGTTTCATTTCCAAATGGATTTTTATACAATAGATGAAATTCTATGTTCATATGCAGGGTTGTAAAATAGGACTACATATATATTTAGATTGTATCCTGAAAAACAACCAAATTAACATTATAAGGATGAAATTCTTACTGGATCAGGCTTTTTGCGGGGAACCACATCTCCTGCAAATATCTTGATTTTTTCTGCTCGCTCAGGTCCCAGCAAGAAGGATACTATTGCAGAGACCTAAAATCAACTTACAATTCAGGTCTGAGGATGAAATAACAAATAAACGTAGATCCAATCACCAGTGCTATGTGATTCACTGATAATTAATCTATTAACAATTTGAAGGTTGATCTATTAACAGCTCAAATTGCCCATATTGCACTTATGAACAATTATACATCAATATCAACAAATAACCACGAGGCTATAACTATTAGGAATCAAATTTCTAAAATATTATGAAACAAGGGATCAGTGAGTCATTTTTCCCTTTATTCAGAAAAGATTTATTTAAGGAATTGTGTAACTGATTATGCATACCGCCTTCTCATTGGAAGTGCTGCAAACAGCAACATTGACTCCTTGAGCTAAAGCCTGATCAATAAGCCTATATGTTTCATAAAAAAGAAACACACAATAAGATAAGACACATACTTCACGCGTCTATAAAAAACCATACAGTTTTTAATCTTGCAAGATATAATATGAAAACTATGAAAGTTGTATCAAAATTAAGGGGTGTCATAAACAATACTAGGTCAAAGTTTTGACAGGTAACTAGATCATGAATTCACAACATGGGATGTTTCACATCTTTTAAATCAACTATTTTGCAGGTAACTAACTACTCTTTTGTTTCAAGTTTAAATAAACTAACTAGTCAAGAACCAGATATCCCAAGTTGTTTTGACATAATTATTAAGAATGGAAACAGCAAAGACCGAAGTCTTGCTTAACCAATAGGTCAAAGAGGTGCTGATATCATGAAAAACCAATGCTTAAGCTATGAGGTAAATGGTTTTATTTATATGTTCAACAAAAACCATTATAAATAAACAGCTTAGATATAAGATAAAGAACAGATAGTAACCAACTTTGCAACACCTGGGCGAAGAGGCAAAAGTTTTTTCTCAATCAGGGCCATGAATAGTTCTGTCTTTCGCTTGTGAAGTGAAGCTATGAAGTCTTTTCTTTCTTGCTCACTTGTTGGGGCATTTGCAGGCCAACCTGTTTTGTTAAAGTATGCTGTCATCCTAGGAAGAAAAAAAGAACAAAAGGCACATCAAGTCTAGCTTCAAATTCAATCAAATGATGAATTCAACAATGGATTAGATTTTGAATTGATGGAAGAGAAAACAAAAAAAGAAGGGAAAAAGAGTGTTTACTTTTAAATAACATAAACTTACGTCATTTTAAAAGAAAAATAAATAGAAAAAGGTGTGAGTCTAGTTCAAAAAAATAAAGAGGTGAGTCTCATTTTTGTGTGTCTATCTCTGTATTAAAAGCATATAAGTTTGTGTCTTTTAAAATGAAGTTCACTTTTCCCAAAAAAAAAGAAAAAAAGAAAGACAAACCTTTCTTTTCCACCTCCAATTTTGAGCAATTCCCCGTACAAGTCCACGTCCCAGGTAACGCCTAGTTCTCTCTGCATGGCCAAAACAAGGAAACAACATATTTGTTAAAGTAAAAGGTCAACAAAGAAAGCACCAACTTGTGTCCTTCACTCCATTGAACAACATTGTTAAGAAATGCAAATGTGCAAGAGTTAAGTGTACCTCTTGGAAGGTTTCGTTAAAAGATATGCGGTGGCCATCTTTCTCAGTGTCAACAAGGACTCCATCACAGTCAAATAGAAGAGCTGAGGGAAGAGTGGAAGAGGAAGACGCTGAGGCTGAGCAACTCAACCTACGTGTAATAATTCCCACTTTTGTTGTTGTTGTTGTTGATCTTGATATCTTAAGAGCAGTTACTGTTGTGTTGCCCATGAAAGAGGATGATGGAACTTGTTCATGGTCCTTCTGCTTTAGCAAACTTTGAGTTTTTGGTTGTGTTGTTGTTGGACTCAAGATTGAAGCAGAGGAAATGGAGATGATGCTACTTGCAGCCATTGCAATTTCTTGGGACAGTTAAAATCCAATGGTTTCCAACTTCCAACATCCAACACAGGTTTTGATTAGGTTGAGACATCTGAGCATTCGCCACGTGGAATAGCCACTTCTCATTTTCAGACTATCAAACCTTTACCATTCTTTTTTCTTTATTTTATTATGGGCCTATAGAGGCCCAAAATTTTAATTCAGGCCCAAAATAATAAATGCTCCGATTTCATTATCCTCATAGAACATTTACACGTATTATTGCATTTTAGAGTCTTCCCTGACGAACTAACAACTTCACTTCTCATTACACCTATTTTCGTTGGCCACTCCTAAAATTATCTATTATAAAATGAAATTGTAATTCACAATATCCTCCCTTAATTATTTGCATTTCTATCTTAAAATATTTGAGTCCTTGAGTATTTAGACGATAATGCTCATAAAATTTTAAATTGAAATTAATATTAATGTTTTCCAGATTTAAATATTCGAAATTTGAAATTAAAATTTAGCATCAATGTTTTTCAAAATATTAATTTTAAAGTTAATCATGTCTTAATGTTTTTAATTGAAGAATTTACAACGAATAAAAAAAAAAACCACCTGACTTTCGCATGGACCCTAACGTTAAGGGTGTAAATAAGTTAGGCTAAACTTAACTTTACCTTAAACAGGCCAAGTCTGTGTAAAAAACATTGAGTCTAGCTTAACCTGTGTAAACCCTAAATTACAAGTTTGATCTGACCTATATTTAAAAAATAAAAATCTTAGCTTAGACCTGTTTAAACTTATTAAACATTCAACAATTAAAATAATAACTAAAATAATATTAGTTTATTATTCAAAAATATTAAAATAATAATTTTATTTAAAATAAATAATATAATATAAACTGACCTATAGACTTATAGGCCCGACATGTATAAAAAAAAACTTATGGCTTCTTTTTTAAATAGATTTTTTTAAAAAGCCTAAACCTGTTCTATTTTACTATTTGTTAATAGATTAAGCCTAGCCTAATATAAACTAAGTCGTAAATCCCTGTAAGCCAGCCTGACCTAACCCATTTACACCCCTACGTATACTTTTGAAACAGTCTGTAGCTTTGAATAGCTTAGAGTTGCACATATTTAAACCATCATTTTACTTACCATCATTATATAATAGGATTACATGATGAAAATATATATACAGGTAAGTAGCAATTAATGGATCATTTTTCATAAACAATTTTACATCTTGATCCTCCGCATATAGCCTGCAGATGAACTAGAAAAGAAAAAATACTATATACTAAATTGCTAATTTTCATAGCACGTAATGATACCAAGGGAATTCCTCTTTGATTCATATTACAAATGGATGTACAGCAGAAGAGAAACTACCTGTCCTTGAGGGACAACAATATCATTCTTTAAGATGGCATGAAGAGAGGCCTTTGCCTAACTTTGACATGGTAACCACCTTAATCAAGTTAGACTTAGCTGCATCCAGCAGTGGATCTGATTGAAGGGCCTTGTCAAAACAATGCTTGGCCGCTTCCCAAAGACCCTCAGCAACAAACACTAGACCCAAATTGTTGAATGCAGGAGCATATCCAGGCTGTAGTTCAAGTGATTTTGTAAACATTGCCTTCGCCCGTTGATATTGTTTCTGATGACGATACAGAATTCCCAAGTTGGATAATATAGCATGTGCTTGTTGAGTTGTTGCTGAAGACAAGGCCTGCTTGTATACTTGTTCAGCTTGTGATGATTCTTCTGATAGTTGAAGTGAGACACCTATACATGCATTTTTGACTCATGAACACCGAAAAAATGGAATAGTTCTTTCATGGGAAAAGGGGGTCAGGAAAGGGAGCCGAAGTGCCAGAACACCGTTGGTAATACCAAAGACATACACTATTGAACATGAGAAAATGCATATTCCTGTTACAGCCAATAAGAGAGAGGGAGGGAGAGTATACCTAGGTTAGACCATGCATAGCAGCAATCCTTGTCACAGGCAACAGCAGCCTTGAGGTACTTCTGTGATGTTTTGAATTGCCGAGCACAAAGACTATGAACACCAAGTTGGAGCCACTGCACAGCATCATTAGGATCTTCTGCTATGGCCTAGTAGACAAAGAATGACACGCCAAACAAAGAGGTGAGAAATTATATCCATCATAGAAACACCTAAAGACATTATGATATATGACATTTCAGATAAGCTGTCTCAACAACAGAGTATGCATGATAAAAGCTCAATTAGCAAGTGGATCATTAAGATAAAGCTTGAAAATTCTTCATCCCATGAGTGATAACTGCACCTCAACCTGGGGATGATAACAAATAAAGCAATAAATTACCTGTTTTAAACTGCAAACAGTTCGCTCTTCCACTTCTGTCAGCCCATGCTGTTCATTTTCATATGCTGCTGCTATCTCATGCTGAGCCTTGTGAACCATGGCAAGCCCGGCCCATGCTATTGGAAGCTCAACCAGGGATGAATCACCATCTCTTATTATAGAAGCCATCTCGTTTCCAGCACACGAAAGCAGTTCACTAGGATCTTGAGATCTTTCTGCTTCCTTTATTCGATGGACAGCAACAGCATATCGAGTAGACATGCAATTGGGCTCCAGTTTTGCTGCCTAAAAAGCAATGGCAACAGAGGGAGGGGGAAAATTAGTAGATGACAATCCACAGTGCCACAACTTCCACAGAAGCTGTTTTTCTAAAAATAAGGGAAAAACGTTAAAATGCAATACAAACGTGACCAATGAGAATAATGCCTGCCTTTTTAAATATGAAAAAGAATGCATTCAAAAGGATCCACAAAAATTTGTTGCACATAATCAGAGATCTAAACATTTCCGCCAAGAACAAGGACCAAGAAACCAATGAACAACCTCAATAAATACGCTATAAATGACTATAGCAAGGGGCCATGAGCACCTTCTCCAAGCACTTGCTGGAACTTCGATGATCACCACTAATAGAAAACGCATAGGCAAGATTTGACCATATATGGGCTGATTTTCCGTCTGCTTTAATTGCAGCTAACAAACATTCCTTAGCAACATTAGCAGCCATGACCTGATCTGCCAAAGCATCTTCAGCAGCACTTGCACCAGCACCTGGAAGTAATGAAGAATCATAGAACAAAAAAACCATATTACAAAAATCTCTTCAACCACTTAATAATAAATAACAAATAAAAGTAATACCCACACAAATTGAGTGCATAGAGCACAGTACCTGCTATAATCGATGCATATTTACACAAAAGAAGGGCAGAATAATTGACCAAAGCTGCAGGATGGTTTTGATCTTTTAGTATCAACCCTTGGAAACATTTTGCAGATAATTCCACATTCCCACTGCAAGGTAATATGGTTAGTAACAGTACAGAGGAAAGATGTAATGTGCTGGTGTCAAAAGAATGGACATACGAAGAGAACACAAGATACAGAAGATTTCTTATTCAGGACAGTAAGGAAGTGTTCTTGCTCAAAGAAAAACACAATAAAAGTGTCACAATAACTCTTCCTCTTCAGAGAATGTCTCTGGCCTACTCACTCTCTTGATTAAAAAATTCTCAATCCCTTTTTCTTCCTTCCCCCTCCCTATTTAAATGAAAACCTCCTTCTAATTCTGTTACAAGACAATTAGGAATATCCTAACTGATTCCCACCCATTAACCGCCTTCATTTAATTTTCCCCCCTGGCCCACTTAGCCTGCCCCTTTATATTTCTTCTAACATAGGTATGAATTGTAGGGAGTTTTCTTACAGATATGAATGGAATAAAAACTCAAATATACCCTTTTTCAATTAAAGCCAAAAAAATATTGGTATTTACCAAATAATTCAATGCACTTATGCACTATTCAGGGAAAAAAGAGTGGAATATCAACTAGAACAGAATAGCAACAGATCTCTATTATAAAAGCAAAAACCAATATTGCATAGATGTTCTAGTCTCCCATTCAAAATTTTCCAGTCTAAACTAGTACCCTTCATAGTCCGCCATAATGTCTTGTATGTGTTATGAAGATGAACTTTTCATTTTCCTCTTAATAAAAACTTTACTATTGGCCACTCTTTTTCAGATAATTTTAATACAATTTTTAATCTCTAAAGGAAAAATTACATTTTTTTGCCATTTTTCTCAAGGGGTTGCGCTTCCTTTCCTGTCTTGTAATAGGCCATAAAACTTCCCTATTTATCATAGTCTCTTTTCCTTGTGTGGTGAATCTGGTGACCAATACTATGGTCTCTCAAAATTATTACATGCGCAAAACAAAAGATTTACATCATATTTCATATGATTTTTGCTTTCATCTATCAATGCAACAGCAATAATCGTCTGTCTCTGTCCATTCAAAATCAACTTTCCTTCTCTATTTTTCATATTTCCATTCCTTCAAGGTCTCTTCAATTATTTCAGGTGCAAAATGAAAAAGGAAATTCCATATGCTATGTCAAAAAATCTTCTCTACTCAATTTTTTTTAAGTAATCATAAGATAAATTTATTTCAAAACCTCTCTGTTTTCAAAGATCTTATCTTCATTTCCTCTGTAAATTGCTTTATTCACAGTGCTATAAAATAACAGATATTAACACACACATAAAAAAAAAAAAGACACTGTCACCACATATCACATGGGGATGAACCAAGAATTTGTTAAAGGTGCTAATTCTTATGGAAATGTTAAATAAAAAAAATAATAACAGCCCCAGTATGTTAATTTAATACCTGAAGAAAAAGGTGAATACCATTCAAACTTACATTTGAAGATAAGCTATCCCAAGATTTCCTAGGCAATCATAGTTCTCTGGCGCAATGACCAACAGCGATGACAAAACTGAGATAGCACTCTACACCAGTATTTGAAGTTTACATTGGTCAGGCAAAGGGGAAAAAAAGTAGTCACATCAAATACTAAAACTGAAACAGAAACATCATATATGCCTTAAGAACAATAAAGCATAAGCAAAGAAGGAAAACAAGGTACTTGTACCTGCACACGACCAGTTTTAAGAAGAATAAATCCTAGTGTATTCCATACAGCTGCCTGTTTTATATCTGACTGCACCGACTCTTTCAGTTTAGAAAGAATTTCCTCAAGTTCGCAAGGTTCAAGTTCTTTATCTGAACTATTTTCTGATGAACTTTCTAGTATCAGGCACTATAAGGATTATAAAATATGTTAATGAACAGAGATTAGAATTATTAATCTATCAAATTAAGATTATTGCACCTGTGCATGGTGAATCTGAACTAAAGAAAGCAACTCTGGCCTATCAATCTCAGCCTCAGATCTGAGTAAGATCTCTTCTGCCTTCTCATAAGCCAATACAGCCTGAAAAATTTTAAAGACCCAATGAGTAAACTATATGTATCGAATAAAACAGATGAATTTTAAACACTACCTTTTGAGGTTGGCTTAATCTTTGGTACATCAAGCCAAGTATAAAATGAGCATGAGCATTTTTGGGCATCTTCTTTGCAACATGAACCAAGCCCTACAAGCATGAACTTATTTTGTCAGTTATAAAGCAAGAACAACAACAAACACAATAACAACAACAGCATGAACAATAACAAAGGTCATAACCATAACAATAAATTACTACTATGTCAAGATTATAGTTTTGGCTTTCCAACCTCCCACTTTGCCACAGAAATAATTGATTCAATGATAGAAAGATGGTGATAACATAGGAAGAAAGTCATCTATAATTCAATCATGGTAAATTTAAATGTTGAGCAAACAGCTTGTATTGAACAAGATTCATGGTCATAGATCCCTATCAAATAAACCCCATCATAAGCTATAAAAAGCAAAACAATAAACGACGACCAATTAAGAGAAATGAGTTAAGCATAAAGCATCTGAAGTGAGTTCAAATTTAAATAATGCTGCTATGCTACATATCAGCTACATCATCTATTTATGCTCACAACTTGAGAAGAGGAACAAAATATTAGGAAGTTCTTTTCTTAATGGAAAAATAGGAACAAGGAAACTGTCTCCATCTTCAACAGGTATGCATCACATCTTACATTATATGGCTAGATATATTTCAATAAATCAAGAAAAGCACAAGGAAAAAAGTCCATCTGCATGCCAAGACATGACCCATCTCCTATATTTTATCCAAAAAAAACAGTTGAAAATTATTTCTGATTTCCTACAAAAAAAAGTACTGATTGCCTAAATACTTCAACAAGCAAAAAGCCAATTCATGAAACAAAATTTTGAGGTCTTTGATTCTGTGTTTCAAACAAAAGGCATTTTTTTAAGTCCGAAAGATAGTTAAATGACCGATTATCGAAGCATTTGTGGTACCAAAAAAAAAATATGTTATCTTCAGATGCAGGATAGCATAGCCCAAAAAAGGGAAATTTTCGCATTCAAAAAAGAAACTGATTTAGAGTTTAAAAGAGAGATAATTAAATTAAAAGGAAGAACTCTAATGATTTTAGAGTAAACTCACAGTCTTCATGCTGCTGACTTTTTCCTCCCGAGATGAAGGAGCCCCATGAACATGCTGATCACCATCCACATCAGCTCCACAATCAAGAGAAGAATCCGTCTTGCTAAGTCTGGAGCGGCATTTCCCCAGTTTATTCAATTTTTTACCTTCACCTTCATTGCTATCAGTGTCTTTGGACAACAAACTCTTAACATGACTGTTTTCTACAGTTGTCAACCTATATATTAATTAAAACAAAGCAATAAATGACAAGAAGCAACAGAAAAATATATTCAGTATTAATATAGATAATTCATTTTGCACTAATAGGTCCCATCATCTCAAGAACTTTTTTTATATAGTTTAGGAAATCTTGATGACAATTAAACGAACGATCAAGAAAATGGTTTCTTTCATAAAACAATGTGGAAAATTTTCCCTCTAACCAAACTTCATTAGACTACAATACTCCAAGAAAATTTCCAAAATGAATAAAATGTTATATAATAACACAAAGAAATTTACAGTCACTGAACAAAGGACGGCAAATTCACATCAATGTGATGCCTATTTTTGTCCTAGGAATTGCATAACTTGGTTAGTTCAACATTCAACTGTATCGCTAGTAATTAATAACAGTCTGTACTTTTTGTTATGAGAGTCATCATCTTCAATAAAATTACAAGTTCCGAACCCTAAGGCCCCTTCTCCATCCTCATAGCCTTTATTGTAGCTCGAAGTCCTTGTGGCCAAAAGAACCCAATCCGAACAAACAGGCATTGTAACACTCTCAAAACACACATGAATACAGCGAAAAATAGATACCAACTCTACATTTTCCAGAATCTCGTAACACACGAGATATCATTCTAATTTACTCACAGTTGAATGGGAAAGAGATTCTCTTCAATAAAAAAAAAGTTCAAAAACGAATGTTCTCACAAATGAGCCTCTGGTAGCTGAGAACAATGAAATGTAGAAACTCAGAAAATCGCTAGGGATACTAGAACGCCCAAACTACCCTTAGTTTAACCTAAACTAAATTAGCAAGAGCTCATAAGGTTCGGTTAATTTTCAAGTTCGAGATTTCAATTTCTTCTCTGTGAATGAAGTAACAAAATATTAAAAAAAAGAAAAAGAAATGAAGGTATATGAGAATGAGAAAGAACAAAAACCTGGTAACTTGCGGAGGAGGGACAAGTGAAGAAACGTCGTCGTCGGCTTCGGCTTCAGGAGGATCGACGTTGAGGTCAGCCAAAACGACGAGCTTCGTTGTCGTAGGCTGAAGACTCTTCGAGTTCGAGCACTCTTCTGCTCCCAACTTCTCCGCCATCTCTTCAGTGTTAGGTTTCGCGTTCCGCATTTTCTGTTTTTGCGTTGCTATATGTAGGTTTTTGTGCACCCTCGTTGTTGTTTTTTCAAATTATCTTTCTTGTAAAATATTTTTGACACATGATATTGTTATTATTAATTATAGTGTTATTATTAATATTATTATCGGTTTATTCTATCGTTAGTTCAATTATTTTGATCCAATAATTTTAATTTAATTTTTTAAAAATCTTCTTTTATCTCCATATATTTAATATTGAGTAAATATTCTTTTTAGTCCCTGAAAATTTTCACGAAGTACAATTTAGTCCCTCGGTAAAAAAAAGTCATATTTCTTTGCCTGATTTTTGAAAAAAAGGGACACGTTTGTCCTTCTGTTACATGGAATGTGACGGCCCATTTGACGGAGGCCAGCTGGAACGTTAAGTGGCTGAGTCACTAATGTTACAGCCACGTGGAGAGAAAGGAACGACGTCGTCTTACATTGGAAGGCTGTATCAGGTGTGTAGAAGGGAACGACGTCGTTTTTGGCATAGACTTCTTGAACCTTTGTTGTTGACTCAGTTAACACAGTCAGACAAGTAACTTGTCCATACCCTCCATTTCCTCAGCTCGTGAGCTTCATTAGCGGTGAAGGTTGGTGACCTACGGTGCTTTGTTGCTGTAGGTGGCTTCTGCAGTTGCAAGCTTTTGGAAGTAGTGTGGTTTAGGGTGAAGATCTTTAAAACGGTTGTGACTGTGGTGACATTCGTGCAAGGTATGTGAGAGAAACTCTTTCTTTATTATCTGTGGTCCCTCTATCCTTTTAGTTCATTGTGTTTTTGCTTAATGTGGTCCTCCATGTGCGGTTAAGGGCAAGAGATGGTTAGGGTTTTTTTTGATGTGGTCCCCTTTGGTAGAATATTTTTGGAACTTGTTGCATGTGGTCCCCCTGTTGTTATTTTAAGTTGCTATGTGTAGTGATTACAAAAAAAAACCCCAATTTTTTAGCAATGCAGCCATTTAAAATAACCGAGTGTGTTACAGTTGTATAGTAATATTGATAAAAATTGATTGGTTGTATGATATTGTAAATTAATATTAAGGTAGTGTAAAAAATGATTATGTTCTGTTTTCTATGCAGATGGATGAATATATAGTCATAAGATATCATCACGGGGGTGTGTTGGTTAGGAATGACAAAGGAAAGCTCACTTATGTAAATGGGAGAGTGGATGACTTACCTAAGATGGATGCAGACTATGTCAACTTGTGTGACCTTGATACTCTGTTCAAGGGGTTTGGCTATCAAAGGTGTAAACAGATGCTGTGGCTGAAGCCTAGTGAAAGTGATTTGGATATTGGGTTATGTGTTCTTGAAAAGGGACCAGCTGCAAGCAAGAGAGGGAGGAGAGCAGCAGCACCTTCACATGCAGTTAATGTGAACATAGCAGCTCCACATGAAGAGGAGATCCCTCTGAGTCAAGGAGGACCTTCAAGGCAGTCCCAGGCAGCTGAGGAAGCCATTAGGGGCAACAACCCACCACCTACTGCCCCACCACCAGCAGAACAATTGTCAACTGAAACTGTAAATGCAACAAGCAGTGGCACAAGGAGCAGGCTTATGGCAATTATGGCCACACCTGGGTTTAGGCCACCAAGACCAGCTTGAATGAAGATGATCAGTTTTTTGTATAGGGATTCAATTTTTGTTGTATAGGCAACAATGGTCCTTAGTACCCAATTTTGTGAATTGTATTAACTGTTAGTTGTACCCCCATTATTATTTTGTATTTAAGGCCTTTAGGTGAAGTACTTGCTTTTTTTTGAATCACAATATGTCTCTGTATGGGTGTATCTTTAAGCAAAAAATAAAATAAAAAATAGGAGAATAGTTCTCTTTTGGGAAGTCCTGTAATTTTAGAATGTAAATGACTACAAGTTCCTCCTTCAATGACTACAAGTTCCTTTTTTTTTAAATCATTTTTTCCCTTTGCTGCAATATGTCTCTGTATTGCACTTTTTGAATCTCTGTATGAGTCTTTTTGATTCTTAGTATATGTTTTTGGAAAAAGTTTGTGATATAATGAGCTACAATGCAGGTGTTAAATGTGATGGGGTTGGTATTTGCTGGTTTGAAGTTGAATATGTGGTTTGAGTTACATTGCTACCATTGAGAATTTGCTGGTTTATGTTTGTGTACTGTCAATTTTTGACTATCCCTTCACTATAGGTCATGTTTGCTGCATTGAGAATTCGGTTCTCAAATTTTGTCTGCTACATATGCAGGTCATGTTTGCTACATATGCAGGTCATGTTTGTTTTTTTGCTGTTTGCTACATATGCAGGTCATGTTTGCTACATATGCAGGTCATGTTTCACTTCATCTTATGCCTACTGAGACTTTTAATTGTTTGTGTTACTGGCATACCTTTTTTTCTCTAAACAACTCATGTCCATTTTTTAACTATCAGGGACCAAATAGGGCCCCGATGGCATTTGTCAGGACTAAATTGGCCCTTGATACAAATTGTCAGGGATCAAATTGGGTTTAGTTTTTCATCATTAGATACCAATGTCCACTTCTCAATTTCCCATTTGCAACAAGGATTTGACTGGATATTTCACTACATCCAACTGTCATTTATCTGTAATGTCCATGTACCACCACATAACATCAGTCCACCCTCACTATGCAGATAAAAATGCTTATACCCCATCATGACAGTGGAATAGTTAAAAGGAATAAACTTCATATGATGATTGCCATGTGGGCTGTATTACTCTATAACTTAGTTCAATTGCTATTGAAATAGGGTCTTAGTATATCATGAAGTTACCAGTATACACAAAATCACATTTTATAGCACAAAAAACAGAAATACAAAGCCATATAATCATGGCATCTTGTGAACTTTAATCATCAAAAAACAGAACTACATTGTCATTACATTTCATTGAAGAAAAAAAACATTTCGTTCACTACATTTAATTGTTACAACAATTGCAATAAAAAAACAAATCATCAAAAACCCTACACAAGCAGCAACTAAGACCCTAGCAGCCCTACCAACATGCTTAATTTCCTTCTCCATCCTATCTAACTCCTCCACCATCTTCTGGTATAGCTCATTCAGCTTTCTTTCCTGCACCTTGATACTCAGTTCTTGCTCACTAATTTCACACCTTGGTCATTCAACTTAGCTTGCAATTGGTCACTCATCATCATGTCCACATACTGAAGCTTGAAATCCATTTCAGCAACATCCAACTCCACCTTGTTCATTCTTCCATCTTCAAGCTCCAGCCTTTCATTACATACATCATCTACCCATCTAAAAAAATTACAAAAGGGCTTCTTATCCTGCCAAAATTGCAAACCACGGTAAGCAAATATTCCAAGTTATCAAAACTCAATTTACAAATGTATACCTTGAAATTAGGGCACCCAAAGAATGCCCTATTTGGGTTTCTCTCTGTTTTGGAGGTATAGATGATTGTTTGCCTCCCACATTTGCACCTTTGACCGCCAGTCCGTGAGGTTGTTCTACACCCAAAAGACGTACTCCCACTTGATCCCCCCAAGCCAGATGACATACTCATCTTCATCAACGCACTACAAAATAGCCAGTAAACACCTTCTACTTGACACTCTTTTCAATCTTCATCGTGGGGAGCTTTTGGGGTTTTTTTGTTCATGGCTTAGGCTGATTTAGGGTTCCTAATTTGACAGGGACTAATTCGGGTCACTGACCCTTTCATGCAAGGGTCACATGTCCAAACATTGGGATAGACACAAGGCATCTATCTGAACGACGTCGCTTTCTTTCCACGTGGCTGTGACGTTAGTGACTCAGCCACTTAACGTTCCAGCTGGCCTTCGTCAAGTGGGCCGTCACATTCCATGTAACAGAAGGACAAACGTGTCTCTTTTTTTCAAAAATTAGACACTGAAATGTGACTTTTTTTATACAGAGGGACTGAATTGTGCTTCGTGAAAATTTTCAGGGACTAAAAATGGTATTTACTCTTTAATATTTTATATTTATTTTCGTCTATGATTGTAATTTTTCATATTTAAGATTTTCATATTAAATATAGAAAGTCATAACCATACAAAAATAGAAATAAATAAACCTATTAAATCAACATAATCAGTCTAATAATGATGTAACATTGGTAGTAATATTAATTCATAGCAACAATATTTTATCTAAATATTTTTAAAAAAAATAAAAGATTGGTGAAAACTGATATCTTATGATTTCGTTTTTTTTTTTTTTTTAAGGATTTCATTTTGACTTCATATAGGTATTATTTTTACCAAAAAAAAATCTAAATCCCTACCCAAGAAAAAAATGGGGAGACAAAAACTCTATTGAATGGTCTCACTCATCATTTTGATAAGAAATTAGAACTGTGGTTTTCTCAACATGCGATCTTATCGATAACCATTATTCGGTTTTTTAATGGTTCCCTCCATAATCGTGTAGCTTTACTACGAATTTTATTTAAAGAAAATTTACTAATTTTTAATGTTCTTTTTCTTTAATACAAATTGGTGTTATTTGTCACAATTTATGAGACAACATTGGAAGCACAACGCAAAAAATTATTTAATTAATTAAAGGTTGAGTTAGTAAATTGCATGTAAAGTTATGAAAAATAAAAAAGTTTTCAAGTAACATTATATTATATGTATCCAAAAATAAATTTAATAATACATAATAAAATAACATAAAAAAATTTGTGAGATTAATTGAATAAAAAAGAATTCAATCTCCTTAATCAAAATTTCAGATTCAAATCTCGCAAATAAAATAAAAATAAGTAGTATAATTATCAGACTCTAAAGTGACCATCTTTTTCAAGTTTTTTATTTTTTATAAACAATTTAGATATAATATAAGAATAAATAAACAGAGAACATAAGGTTCAACTTGATGAAAAATGAGAATTAAGGCTGAAAAACACACTATACTACTGTCATACCTCTTGATGCAACATCATTCTAAAAAGCTTTCAATGGAAAATAAAAGAACTCTATACAACGACTGAGATCATCGGAAACTCGGTCAGTAAGATGATTTTGAAAGAAAAATAAAAAAACAGATATAAAAGGACCATCAAAGTCCAACCATCCCAGATTTAAATATATTCAACGAGAGCTAAAGGGCAACAACAACAAATATAAGAGAAACAATGAAAATATATGTCCTCCTCAAGAAGCTGCAGCCTGGGGCAGTTAGACATCTGTAGCATTCGAATCATATGATGGGAGAAGCCAGCCCTTCCTGAGGGCATGCTCCACATAGAAGCCGAATTTCTCCTTTGCGTTAGGAATGTCCAGAGCAAGATCATCAAGACTATCCTTGATTCGGGTGAACCCTTTAGTCATCTGATTGATGGTGATCAGACCTTCACTAAAGCATTCCTGCAGCAAACCCAGCATCCTATCATTCTTCTTCTCCATGGCCATAACCAAAGCTTTCTTCACAACCTCATGGTTAAAGAAAGGCATTCCTAGGTCACGAATACACTGGCATGCTTCACTCACAACACCTCCGCTCTCATACTCCTCCAAGAGCTTCACGATCTTGTCCTTAGCATCTTCCACAGCCCATCCAGTCCCACCACCCCAACATCTCAATAGCCTCTCACCAGCATGACGAGCAGCAACGAGTGAACGAGCCATCCGCACAGTTTCACTCCCACAGCATTTTGGGGGCAACATGCTGCCAATTTCAACCAAATGCATATGGGCCAATACATCATCAATCACAGCTCGAGCCAAAAAAAGGGCAAGTTCATTTGAAGCATTCAATATATCGAGTGCTGTATCTTCTGCACTTTCCAGAAGCATGAAAAAACCATTAATTATATCCTCTGTTGAGAAGATCTCTATATGAAGAGCAGCTAGCAGTATAGATGCCATTTCCTTTTCCCTGTTCTTTCTGTCCAGAGCAAGTGTTATTAGCTTCTTCAAAAATATTGGGTTATACTCAGGTGTCCCAAGATCTTCAAGACTTCGAATGAGTTCAGGAATGTCATCAGAGAGAAAATATTCGTGAATTATAGTTACCACCTCTTTTTTGTATTTCCTCAAATTTTCATCTTGAACTTGGACATCCCCATCTTCACCAGAGGGTTTCATAAATGAAGCATCAAGCCATCCTTCTGATATTGCCTCATGTATCAATGACTGAAACAAAGTTTTAGCTGATGGAATATCAAGAGCAAGATCATCTAGGACTTCTGCCAAACGAGAAAACCCTTTAACCATTTGGCTGGAACTAACGAGTCCTTCTTCTGCTGCTTCTTTTAATAGCTTTAACATTAGAGGTTCCGCTGAATGTATCTCCATGGCAAGCACCAGAGCCCTCTTCACGATCTCATGATGGAAGAATGAAACCCCTAACTCACGTATACACCTACAGGCTTCAAATGTATCACCGCTACTCACGTATTCTCTTAGTAAATCAGCAATCCTCTTCTTCACATTTTCAACAGTTACGTGAGTACTACCACCCCATCGCCTCTCCACAAGTTCTGCGTGGTGCGGAGCTGAGAGATAACTCTTCTCAGCAGTCTGGATTACCTGAACTCCCTTGGAAGATTCTGGAAGAGCCTTCTTGGCCCTGGCAAGAAAGGCTGGAGGAAGGATGTCATCAACAACAGCACGTGCTAGGAACAAAGCAAGGATGTCAACTGCATCCAGTATGTCTACTGCAAGATCATCAGCAGATTCAATAAGCATAAAAAATCCATCCCTAATCTGTGCAGGACTGATGACATCAGCATACAATGCTGAAAGCAGAACTGAAGCCATTTCTTTCTCCTTATCATGCTTATCCATGGCCATGGACACAAGACGTTTAATGACGTATGGATAATATTCGTTAGAGCCAAGTTCTCTGAGGTCAGATGCAGCCATGTCCACATCCCCAGTACTGAAGAACTCCTCTATGATGGATACTATGGCTTTCTTGAATTCATCTAATGGGTCAGTAACGGTAGATCCAACCAACTGATAAGGTTCCTATAAATAGTAAGAGTATGCCAACAGAAATAAATTACGTGCTTATTTATGGATCCCATTCGCAACAGCCACAAAAAAAAAGTAATGATAATAAGCAGGCAACTATTTGCAATTCAGATAAATTAATTGAAAAGGAAAGAAACTGTTATTTAAAAAAACTAATTACCTAACTGGGGCAATCCTGCACACATAAGCATGCCACATGGACGTCATTCCTCGTGGCACCTTGCAAGGCACCACAAGAAATGGCTCCATATATAAATAGATAAATAAAAAATGCACAGCCTGCCATGTGGCTAGCTCATGTGGCACACTTTCCTCCTCCCTACCGGTAACTGAATTGTTTTTGTATCACTCACGAACACACATTAACCAATGCATTCCCACATAGAAGGCAATGCTTACATTCTCCAAATAATTGACTACTTAACAATGATTCAGGCAGAGCCTAGGAAATGGTGTAATTTACTCTACTTAGAATGGGCTTATGTCTACTGGCCTTCTTTTGCAATAAATGAAGAAATGCCATGAAAAAGAAATACAGAATAAATTAATGTATGGGGACGCAAGAAGTTAGTTTAGATGTTTTCACCAAACTCACAGAGAGAAAGGAATTGATTAGGTCAAAGTAGTTGATTGGGCTAAACAACAGTGAATGCATGGGGTTTCAGTAGGAAATGTGGTTGTTAATTCTTCAAAGAGGCAGTCAAATGTTCTTCCATTCATGCTTTGGCGCACATTTCATGTCAGATGTTGTACTACTAGTGCTGTTAGTTTAAATTTTAAACAAAAACAGCCATCAAAACTGATGGCAAATGCAACCTTTTTTGTTCTCCTTTGTCTAATTAAAGGGGACGAACCGGAGCAGTGGTAAAGCTGTCCCTTCGTGACTGAAAGGTCATGGGTTCGAATCCAGGAAACAGCCTCCTTGCAATTACGCAAAGGTAAGGCTGCGTACAAGGACTGCCTTCACCCCACACTTGCTAATCGGGTATAACAGGGAGTGGTTTTTGTCTAATTATGAATGCAATGGAATAGATTAGTTGTGGTTTATGCTATTGAATTGCAATACATATCGTGAATCAGTTCGCTGTTTTTTTATAGTGAATTGTGAATCGTTTTGAATCATAAGATTGAGATATATAATAAAACATGATTTGAAAATATATCATATCATATAAGTTATGTGTACGCAGTTTGAATGTTTCTGTTTTCGTGAACGTTTGAAACTGAAAGTCTCTGTTTTTGTGTTTTCTTACACAAGTCTCTATTCCTGAATGTTCTGAAGTTTAAATATTCTGAGTTATTCTCGCGCAAGTCTCGGTTTTAGTGTTTTCTTTTCCTAACGTATTAATTTGCATTAATTTGAATGACTCTCCAAATTCGTATAAATTTGAATTTGAACGCCTTTGTTTCCCTAATCTTAAGAGACTTTCTGACTTCGTATTTCATTGAACTCTCCATAGTCATTTCAATTTGAAAATTTGGAATCACAAACCTTGGACTAAATTTCAAATCGCAAATTTCGACACGATACTTAATCGCATGATTCCGCAATTCATGGTCCTTACATGTCTTCGATAAGTATCGTTCAACCTTCGTATCGAATCATATCATGTATCGGGCAATACTAATAACTACGGACTCACAGTCTTCTTTAGTTTGATGTTCTTTGCTATTGTACCCTAAAAAAAAGTAATAACAAAATAATCATGGTCAATGGTGAATTGATGGTGACGTTGAGGGCAATTAATAACTCTCACAATTAATTGGTATTTTGCGTCAGTTAATGTGTGTTTGTGAAAGCTGCAAAAACAATTTAATTACAAGTATAGAGGGGAGGAAAGTGCGCCACGTGGCTAGCATCTATGAAAGATACTATCCACGTGATGTTTTACATGCGCTAGCGCCACCTGGATTGGCGTCTTGCACACGTGGGGTAATAAATTTTTTTTAAAAAATTTAAATATTTGTTTGCTTTTTCAGCCAAAGAAACAAAAGGAACGCAACAAGAAAAGAATCCAGTCTACTGCTGCTACTATAAGCATCACGTAAAATTTTCAAACAGCTAGACTATAAATAATTAGTGTAGTCAGAAACTACCCACCAAACCAGAAAATAGCAATTACCTCGCCACTGTCGTAGTTAGGATCATTCCTGTCTATATGCGAATAACCATCGGTATCAAGCAATTTTCCCCATGTTCCCTTACCACCAGCACCATCTGCATTCAAGAGATACAGCAAATCAAATTACCACATGAAGACCATTAATGAAACAAAGCAAACTATAACATCAAATGTTGATACTACAAGTGAAAACTACAAGCAAGGGAAACAGCACCGTTGATTAACATTGCATGATATGAAATGAATTCACCTTTCTTTACCCTCACAAACTTTCCCGAGTTCGACCGGCGTACATGCCTGCTGCCAGCAACCGCAGCAGTTTGAGGCTTGCCACCCCAAGAAGCTTTGGTAAGATTATGTTCAGAAAGCAAAGACGATGGAGATTTCGGCGACGAAGACAAATTCTCCAAATTCTCAGTAGCAATTTTCAGTATTTCCCTCTGCCCATCGGTCAGAAACCCCTCGCTTGATGCCATTGAATAAAAGCCAACCCTACAACACAAACACCTTCACCAAATTAATCTTATTAACACATCAACAAAGAATATCAAAACAGGATGAAACGTCTTGTGCGCTTCGAAATTAGTGCATCTTCAAACGAATAAATAAGTAACCGCGTTAGGTTGGTGACAAACTGCAAAACTAGTGTTCACTATCCAAAAACTGAGTTTGGTTGCTGAGAAACTGCAAGAAATAATAGTAATACTATATCACACTCAATACTACCACGCGCATGAACTGTTCTGCTCTACTTATCAACATCATGCGAATGTATTCCTTTCCTCCCAAAACACACACAAACACACACGGAAAGAGAACCAAAGATTAAGAGAAAAGAGAGAAGAAGGGAGAGAATATGAACCTGAAGAAAGAGTGATGGAAATGGAAATCTGAATCCGATTGTCCTGTGCTTGGCCCGGATCTCGAGCCAAGACAGGAGAAGCAACCGGATTTCGGAATTCGAAGCTTCCAAGAGAAGGGAGAAGATCCGAAATAACCCTAATCGGATCCGAATCAGAGAGTTTGGGGCTTGAGGTTGTGTTATAACTGCAGAATCAGTTAGTGAAACTCAGGATGAGAATGTGAGGAGAAAATAAACGAAACGAAACGGATTGGAATGAGAAAAAGGAAGGGGACCCACGAAAAACCCCATAAGCCAAGCTTTTTTTTTTACATAAGGACGTCACTGTTACTATTTCCTCTATCCACGTGTCTCGTGATGTACCCTGTCTTTAACTGCCACCTGGCTTCCCAATCTAATGCCCTTTCGAAGGACCAACGTTTTCTTTTTCTTTTTTCTTTTTCTAATACTCATTTTTATAGATTATTTAAAGGAGAAGTGTTTGTCATTTTAAATGACAGAAGGTTATGTCATTTTAAGATAGATACAGACACTGAAAATTTGAATTTTAAATTAAAAAAAATCACTTACTTTTTCTCTCCCATAATTTTTGTTTTTCTGTGTCTATCTTTCTCCTAAAATGACATAACTTATGTCATTTAAAATGATAAATACCAAACCCTTATTTAAATTAATAAGATATGAAATTCTATCCGAAAAGACGCGGAAATAAGGGACTATCACGTCGCATTTTATGAGAAGAATACTAATGTAATTTTCAATTTTGCATATGAATGTTTTATTTATTGGAATACTGAATGTTTTATTTATTGGAATACTGAATGTTTTATTTCTTTATACAAAGTCAGTCTTTGAAAAAAAGAGTAAATACAATCTTTGATCCTAACAAAAAATACGGTCTCCATTTTAGTCCCTTATAAAAATAAATTAGTCAGTTAGTCCCTAACAAATTCAAAATGGACCCATTTAGTTGAAATCGTGGTACTTCACAAATTCAAAAAAGACCCATATTAGTCCCTCAAAAGGACTAAAATGGGTCCACTTTGAATTTGTTAGAGACTAACTGACTAATTTATTTTTGTAAGGGACTAAAGTGAGGACCGTGTTTTTTGTTAGAGACCCAAAAATGTATTTACTCTTGAAAAAAATAACAATCCATAAACAATTTTTTTTCTTTTTTCTGAATATCCATAAATAACACTAAATTTCATTAAAAATTACTTTACTAAAGACCGCCTTCTAGTTGAATTATTCAAACTGTCAATATACCCTCTCTTTTCCCATATCAGGTTATAGTTATCTGTTTTTATACATACTAGTAATAAAGGGAAAAGGGAATCTAGGGTGCACACACTTGGTAGTGAAATATGCCCAAGAATAAGGCCATATATCGATTATTGGTAGACATTTTTTGGGCCAGATTTGCATTCTATACATGTGACCTGCTATCAGGAAAAGAACTGTAATAGCTAAATGATGGTGTGCAATATCGGTCAACCATAGCAAGTCTTATTTGAGGGATTAGTCTCATTTCTTCTTTGATAATAACTATCTAATGCACCTGTTGTATCAATAAGAAACAAGTTTTAGTGGCCATACTTCGAAGGTAAAGTGGCTGAAAGGGGTTGAATGAGAATACCTCTACGTTAATATCTAATTCAAGTATGCAGATGAAATAACAAATAAACGTAGATCCAATCACCAGTACTATATGATTTACTGATAATTAATCTATTAACAATTTGAATGTTGACCTATTAACAGCTCAAATTGCCCATATTGCACTTATGAACAATCATACAGTGAAATCAACAAATAACCATGAGGCTATAACTATTAGGAATCGAATCTAAAATATTATGAAAAAATGGATCAGTAAGCCTTTTCCCTCTTTAGTCAGAAAAGATTCATTTACGAAATTGTGTAACTGATTATGCATACCCCTTCTCATTAGAAGTGCTGCAAACAGCAACATTGACTCATTGACCTAAGGCCTGATCAATAAGCCTATATGTTTCATAAAAAAGAAACACACAATAAGATAAGACACATACTTCATGCGTCTATAAAAAACCACACAGTTTTTAATCTTGCAAGATATAATATGAAAGTTGTATAAAAATTAAGTGGTGAGGTGAATGGTTTTATTTATATGTTCAACAAAAACCATTATAAATAAACTGCTTAGAATAAGATAAAGAACAGATAGTAACCAACTTTGCAACACCTGGGCGAAGAGGCAAAAGTTTTTTCTCAATCAGGGCCATGAATAGTTTTGTCTTTCGCTTGTGAAGTGAAGCTATGAATAGACCTGTCAAAACGGGCCAGAGTCCGCGGGCGAGCCTTACAACCCCACTTTTTAGCCCCATTTTATTTCAGCACATATTTCATAGGGCCATTTTTGACCCTGGCCCCAATAACCTTCATATCTTTTAGGTTGGGATGGGGTTAACCACGGGCCAGCCCAATGTATTTTTTCTAAACCCTAATTCCCACTTTTCTCTAGTTTGCTCCATGCCGTTCCAATTTCTTCTCCTCTCTCTTTCTCTCTCTTGTATCGTTTCTCTCTCTATGCTTTCTGGTTCTAGATCCCTTAAGGTAATTTCAGTTTTTGTTTCTTCAATCTCTTCCTTTGCATTCATAGAAGATGATTTAGTCGCCCTAATTTCACTTCATTTCATTTCGAATTTCCCTTCCCTTTTGGATATTTTGCATCTGAGATTTTTCATCTTGAGCTTCTTCATTTGGATTTGTTTATTTTTCTTGGATGCTTTGGTTTGTTATTGCTATTTGAATCGTTTGATCAGAGGGATTCAGGATCTAGATTCTCCTATCGTTTCCTTTTTTATATGAAATGTCAAGTTGATTTCGTAATTTTCTTTTGTTCGATCCGTTTCGATTCTCGTGTAATGAATATGCGGTGCGACAGATCGAAATGCATGTCGCTTTTTGTTGTTGTTTGGTTTGAGATCTGGCGAATCCAGTGGCATTAATTTGATTTTCTGTTGATGCTTTTAATTAAGCTTGATTTTGTTTGCTGGAAGAAACTGAATTCATTTGTTATTCTTTTTTGTATTTTTTTTAGCTAAATAAAGTGATTTGGTTGAGATTTTGATCTCGAAAACAAACGCAGTGCGGTTAATGTTGAATGAAAGTTGAAAATGTAGGGATCCGCAAGCTAAAGGAGAAATGGGACTGCCATTCACTGAATAAAATTTTTGGCCTGTGGGGTTATATAATTTTTTGGCCCGTGCAAACTGTTTAATATGCGAGCTTTTTGGCCCTGACCAGTGCGAGCTAGGGCCTAACGGGCTGGGCTGGCCCATTTTGACGGCTCTAGCTATGAAGTCTTTTCTTTCTTGCTCACTTGTAGGGGCATTTGCAGGCCAACCTGTTTTGTTAAAGTATGTTGTCATCCTAGGAAGAAAAGAAAAAGAACAAAAGGCACATCAAGTCTAGCTTCAAATTCAATAAAATGATAAATTCAACAATGGATTAGTTTTTGAATTGAGGGAATGAAAAAAAAAAGAGAGGAGGAAATTGTGTGTGCTTTTAAAGGACACAAACTTAGGTCCTTTTAAAAGAGAGATAAAAATACAAAGAGATGTGAGTCCCATTAAAAAAATTAAAGATACGCATAATTTTCCAAAAAAGAAAAAGAAAAAAGACAAACCTTTCTTTTCCACCTCCAATTTTGAGCAATTCCCCGTACAAGTCCACTTCCCAGGTAACGGCTAGTGATAACTCATATTTTATTACACTTATTTGTTACTCTTGATTAGTATTTTTAGGATTTATTTGAATAAAATAATGATGTTTTGAGTTAATTTATATTTTTAGTTTTTGATTGTGTTTAATTTATTTTCGTCAGAATTTTTCACCTGTACGTTACTTCTGTATTTTGGCCATATCTCGATCCACAGTTGTCGGATTGACTTCGTTCTTCTTGGGTTTTTCAGATAACACAGAGGGCTACAATTCTTATGAAGAGTTCGAAACCCAATTCGGACTGGAAGCTGGTCTATTTCTTACGCCAAGTCGGACGCGTTTTGGTGAAGTTTTATTTTATTATTGGACTTGTAATTTAAATTAAAACCCAGTTACTTAAGTGGCCCAAAGCCAAGTTTTAGTTTTATTTTATTTTGAGTAAATACCCTTTTTCATCCCTGGAAATATTTGCGAAGCACAATTTAGTCCCTCGGTTTAAAAAAGTCACATTTCAGTGTTTTATCTTTGAAAAAAAGGGCCACGTTCGTCCTTCCGTTAGTTGGCATCTAACCGCCCAACTAACGGTGCACACGTGGACCGTTACTTTGCTGAGTCACCGTTAAGTATGCCAGCTTGGAAGTAAAACGACGCCGTTTTGAAGGTGCCTTATGTCTTGTTGGAGTTTTGAACAGCTAAAGGTCCTATTTGGTCCCTGAAAAATTTATCGAGGCCCTATTTGGTCCTTAACACTAAAAAATCACCATTGCAGCAAACCTTTCAAACCACCATTACAGCAAACCTTTTCAAGCTAAACAATGAAATTAAAATTTTATTATTAACTGAATGTGTTTAGCAGTTATCCCAAAATATGCATTTACCTTTGGACCAATCTGAACTCCATCTCTCGTTGCTGATGCAACAATTAAGATCTCAAGTAAGCAAATGCTTTCTAAATATAAGAAAGATCAAACTGAAACCAAAAAATATATTTCACTTATTGTGTCTTACTTGTGAGAATAGCACAAGCATCTGAGAAAATAGTTTGGTTTTCACTTGTACAAGGGACATTGGCTGCATAATTTGCGGTGTAATAGTTAAGTCCTATGAAATCAAAAGATCCTTTAACCATCAAGGACTGCTCCCTTGAAAACTTCGGCAATCTTTCACCAGCATTATCAACCATTTCAGCAGGGTATGATCCAGAATTCAGTGGCTCCATAAACCTCGGAACTCAGGAAATAATTTGAGTTAGGTCCGTTTATCCATTAGGCACGTTACCAGAAAAATATTATGATGTTTTATTAAGTCCATATAAACCATAACCACCGCAATTAATGTGAAGCCAAAAGAAGAATAAGTAGGAAAAATTACCAGTCATATAGGAAAGCAAGGGCTCTAGATGCTGCTTCTATATCTGCCTTTGACTGGGAAAGTGGCATTACCCATGGAGAGTTCAATGTTATCCCAATTTGTCCCTTTTGATAATTCTAAATGAAATAAAGCCACTCTTAGTTAAATTTATCTCTACCAATTTACCAACAACTAATTTGATGACTCTCCCTTCAATTTATTCTAATCTGTAGTGCATTACAAATATGGTTTATGTTGGAAAGCAATCTCATGATCATGTCATGTGAACAATCTCAATCATTTATTGACATATCAACAGTGGGGGTTGTAGTTAATTTTTCCTTTTTCAGCTTTCTGTTTGGCTATATATTGTGCATTGGTTGTTTGAATAAAATCAAAAGACTCAATCAATATATTCTCCATACTCTAATTATAGTTTATATAGTAACCTGGTACTTGTTCCTATAGACTTTGACAGCAGCTGCATGAGCAAGAATCTGGTGGTGAGTGACCATGTAGGGCTCAGTACTTGAATCCCCTGCACTGCAGTTCAAGGGCAACCACTTGGAGCATCTTCCTGGTGCAAATAATCCATTTGCATAACCCTGAGTAGTGAAGGTGAGTGGCTCATAAGTACTTTTAAATAGGACTTATGTTGGATGTCCTAGACGTTCAAAGGGGTTGGTTACTGCTTCATTGGGTAAGGTTGTATCCATATTGGCTAGAAAGCTCGTTATATATTGTAAAAGATTGTTGTAATCCTTTTTTTGGTTTCAGGTGGTTGTTGACAATGGGAAATCTAATCGAATAGCATAAGCCTTGGCCAATAGCATAAGCCTTGGTTTGCTGCAATGGTGGTTTGAAAGGTTTGCTGCAATGGTGATTTTTTAGTGTTAAGGATCAAATAGGGCCTCGATAAATTTTTCAGGGACCAAATAGGACCTTCAGCTGTTCAAAACTCCAACAAGACATAAGGCACCTTCAAAACGGCGTCGTTTTACTTCCAAGCTGGCATACTTAACGGTGACTCAGCAAAGTAACGGTCCACGTGTGCACCGTTAGTTAGGCCGTTAGATGCCAACTAACGGAAGGACGAACGTGGCCCTTTTTTTCAAAGATGAAACACTGAAATGTGACTTTTTTAAACCGAGGGACTAAATTGTGCTTCGCAAATATTTCCAGGGACGAAAAAGGGTATTTACTCTTTTATTTTATTTCGTATTTTAGACAGATTGGCCGATCAGAACTGAACCCTAACCCGCTTTGGGTAGGGGTATATGACGGCAGAGTAGGAAACATTTTAGGGATTCTGTAATTTCGATTTTGGTGATCTAAACACTTTCTCTGAAGTGTTCTTCGTGTTCTTCTTCTTCATCTTATGTTCTTATTCTTTTTAATTTTAATTATGTTTAACTTAGCCATGCGAGGCTAAAAACCTTTTAATCAACCTAAAGGTAATGGATTCCATGGATTAGTCTTGAGGGTCTTCATTTCTTTTAAATCAGTTTCGTTTCCCTTCCAAACTCAGATTTATATCGTGCGATCGTGGATATTCAATCTGAGGTTCGCGATTGCGATTATGAAAAAGGATTAATCATCAGATTTGATGATTAGATTGATTGACCCTATGATCTTAAATCAAACGGGCTGATACTCTGCGATTGTATGAGTAGAAGCATCGTATTTGATCAAATGCTAAGCGATCACTTAGAGAGGGTTGTCAATTGGAAATAAGGATTCTGATTCGATTGACAATCAATCACGATGCTGATATCTTCTTATCCGAGGAAAGACGTCCATGGAACCCAAACCTTAGGTTGGTTATTTTTAATTACGAATTTTTATTCCAATTTTATATTCTGCCTTTTTAATTATTCAACAAAATCCAAAACCCCCTTTTAATTTTCTGTCATCATAAGCGATTTTTTCCAAAACAATTTCCTTGAGAGGCGACTTAGGGTTTCCACTTTACTGCAAATTTTCTGAACCCTAATAAAAAAATAATTTTTAATTTGGGCGAGTTCGACAGCTCGTGTCACCTAGTTCTCTCTGAGTGGCCAAAACAAGGAAACAATATATTTGTTAAAGTAAAAGGTCAACAAAGAAAGCACCTGTAAACCTATGGGTTTATTCAATGATTGTATTCTTAAATATGCAGGTTAAACAAGAACACATAAGGATCTCTAGAAATCATGTTTTCACATTTAGCAAACAATGATGAGGACACTAACTTTTGTCCATGGTGATGACAACAAATCTTCAATTAAGAACCCTTTCTGTAGAATGGCTTTTGACAGCAAACTTTAGACTAAGAACTCTTGATGCAGAATGATTTTTCTCAATCTCTTCACCCTCCTATTCTAGGTCCCTCTTCTATATTCTTGATGGCATAAACTCAGAACCTCTTAATGGACAGAGATGAAGGGTTTTACCCTAATCTTTACATAACTGTTTTCATCAAGCAAATTGTTATATGGTCCCTTAACAATCTTCCACTAATAATCAGAATTATCTTTTAGCCTTCTTCTATTCAAATCACGTGAGCCACTTCTAACAGATATATCTAACATTCTACCACTTGGCTCATGTGGTAAACGTTATTATATGATTCGACAAATATAAGACTTGACGCGCACATTTGGCTAAAGGTTACCATACATTGGCCTCATCATAAGTCATAATTAGAAATAGAGCAAATAAGAGTCATGGCGGTTCTACACTCTCACATATTAGCATAGTTCCTTCCATGTACTATCATATCAACTCTTTTTCCCAACACGATACTTTAAAGGGAAGGATACAATAATGCCTTTTATAAAGGCAAATTCTGTTATTCAAAATATCACTCATTCATGCATGCAAACATAAGTTTGAAAACAGAAAATTTCAGAAACTTACACATTATTGAATTCAAAGTGTCAATAAACAATAAACACTAATAGAGCTTAACATTCGCTAGCAGATATATTGCCCATATTATACACATGACAATGAATGTCTTGGGCGGTAATCCCTTTGTTAGGGGATCAACTATCATAAGGTTGGTGCTGATATACTCTTTTGACACTCTCTGTTTCTGAACTTCTTCTTTAACGGCAAAGTATTTCAACTCCATATGCTTAGCACCCTTGGAGTATCTGTCATTCTTAGAAAAGAAGACTGCTGAGGAATTATCACAATAAATTTTCAACGGCCTATCAATATTGTCAACTATTCTAAGCCCTGAAATAAAGTTCATAGCCATTTAGCCTGAACCATGGCTATAAAGCATGCCACAAATTCAGCTTCTATAGTGGATGCAGCAATTACAGACTACTTCGCACTCTTCCATGATATAGCTCCTCCAGCTAAAAGATACAAGTAACCAAAAGTGGACTTTCTTGTATCTATACATCCGGCATAGTCTAAATCTGAATATCCAATAACTTTAAGGTTACTAGATCTTTTGTAAGCAATAATGTGATCTTTGGTTTCTTGCAGGTACCTCAAAACTTTCTTTGCAGCTTTCCAATGATCCATACCAGGATTACTTTGATATCTTCCCAACATTCCAACTGCAAAGCTAATATCTGGTCTTGTACAATTCTGAGCATACATTAAACTCCCAACAAGAGATGCATATGGAATTTCTTCCATTTCTTTTCGTTCCAAATCATTCTTAGGACATAGCATGAGACTAAAATTGTCTCCTTTCAGAATTGGAACAAGTGATGATGAGCATTTTTCCATATTAAATCTCTCTAAAACTTTATTGATATTTGCTTTCTGAGACATACCCAACAATCTTTGTGATCTATCACGGTAAATTTCTATCCTGATCACAAAGGTCGCCTCACCCATATCTTTCATTTCAAAGTTACTAGAGAGAAACTTCCTGGTCTCATTCAAGAGCCCGAGATCATTAGTTGCAAGCAAGATATCATCAACATACAAGATCAGAAATAAAGACTTACTCCCACTGACCTTTAGATATATACACCGATCAACGGTGTTTTCCTTAAATCCAAATGAGACAATAGTATCATTGAACTTAAGGTACCATTGCCTGGAAGCTTGTTTAAGTCCATATATTGACTTCTTAAGTTTACACACCATGTGTTCCTTTCCTTTTTCTACGAACCCCATTGGTTGGTCCATATACGCATCTTCTTCCAAATTCCCATTTAGAAAGGCTGTTTTCACAACCATTTGATGTAGTTCTAGATCATAATGAGCAACCAATGTCATGATAATTCTTAAGGAATCTTTCTTAGAGACTGGTGAGAAGGTCTCCTTAAAGTCAACTCCATCCTTTTGAGTGAATCCTTTTGCAACAAGTAGGGCCTTGTGTCGTTCCAAATTACCTTGAGAGTCACATTTGGTCTTGAAGACCCACTTGCAACCAACTCTCTTACAACCTTAAGGTAATTCAATAAGGTCCCAAACTTCATTATGTTTCATGGCATTTAACCATTTATTAGAATTATCACTATTCATGGCTTGTGAAAATGAAACTGGATCATTATCTATTCCTAAGTCAAATTCATGTTCTTGTAGATAAACCACAAAATCATTAGGAATAGCTGGTCTCCTTTCTCTTTGAAACCTCTTAATGCTATTTGTTGTGGTTCTTGCATCATGGGTTCATTCGGTTCATTCATTACAACTTCATTGTGGTTAATGGTATCATTCATGTGTTGTTCTTCATTATTGTTAATCAGTACAATAAAACATGATGAATAACACCTTTATTAGAGATGCAAGTTAATGGAATTTGCACTCTTATTTCTTGAATCTCCACTTTACGTAGTGGTTCACTCCCACTAACCTCTCCATCCTCAATGAACGTAGCATTTCCAGTTTCAACAATCCTTGTAGTATGATTAGGACAATAGAATCTATACCCCTTCGACTTTTCTGGGTAATCAATGAAAAAACCACTGATTGTTCTTGCATCCTGTTTCTTTTCTTGTGGATTATAATGTCTAATTTCTACCCGGCAACCTGTAAGAACCTGCACCGTTAATTAAGGAAGTTAATAAATTAATTATGTAAAATTAAGAAATAATTCCATAATTGACCCTAATAATTATTATGAGGCTTAAATAAATATAGAAAGTGGTTAATAATGCTGAAAGTCGATTTTCGGACGAAAAGTGCAGATATCGATTCTGCTACTCGGTATAAATGCGTACCGAAAAAGTATCCCGGAAAATTATAATAAGTGCATGAATATTACTAGAATAATATATAGGACTTGTAAAACGAATTTCAAGTTAAAATAATGAGAACTGGTGCCAGAACTGATACTGGCTATGGGAAAAGCGCGTACCGGAAGGATGCTCCGAAAAATATAATAAAAATATGATAATTCTTGTAAAATTGAGTAGGTTCAGAATTCCGAGTTTGGGATTAAAATGTTAAGCGTAGCTATTATTGCTAATATTGTACGTTTATGACTTAAGTGGCTATATATACATAAGTTGGGCACAAAACCCTAGACACCTTATGACTCCTACGTGAATGGAGGCTGACCATTTGCTCTAAACATTGTTCCATTGCCTTGGTGCTTCTTTTGTGTGAGTTTGAAGCCATTTCCTTCTACTTCCTTCTCCAAACCTCCTTGTGTGTGTGAGATAAAGCCTTGGGGGTTGGGTTGAGGCCTTGTTTCTGAACCTTGGGTCTCTGTTTGGGAGGTGAAGGTGTTGAGTTTTCTGAGTTGTGAGGTTGAAGCCTTTGTCTTGAGTGTGGAGGCTCCAAGAAGCTTTCTTTGAAGAGAAATGTGCCACCTTGTAGTACATTTCCGTGGCCCTTTGGTTGCTGCTCTGTAGAGTGGTATTGGAAGCTTCTTTTCACTGCCATTCTCTATTTGAGAAGCTTGGTAAACATACTCAACCTTTGATCATGAGTTTAATGCTTAAAAATGGAACCTTTATGCATGTAATGAGTTAAAGTTGATAACTTAACGTTGGGTAATGTCAAACACACCTAGAAATGCATGTTTAGGCTTATGTAATTGGTAAAAGAGGAACCTTTGGATGATATCTTCGCGAAAATGCAGAACTGCACTCTGTCACGAAATATCCGGATATGGATATCCGGATATTGATATCTGGATATTGATATCTGGATATGTGTTCTGTGATATCCGGATATGTAGTTCAGTGATATCCGGATATGGGGTTCTGTGATATCCGGATATGCCCCCGACAAATATTCATATATTATGGGATTTCGAAGAATAGTAGCTGCACTATTCATACACTAGGCTATTGGGGGTTTGTGGACCCTAGTTGGAGGAAGTTGAACTTCTGTAATAATTGAACTAAGTCGGAATCAAGTGATTAAGGGCTTGTGGCTTGTGTGAAGCCTTAAGACGTAAAACGTAAGGAAAGGCATTGTCTTTATGTTGTATGCTTGTAGAGTATGATTGTTGATATATTATTGGTCCATAACAGATTGTGATTCTGCTGTGTTTGGACTTTGAGCTGTGGACTCTTGGCTTGAATTGTTAGCTTGCAAGGTAAGCTTTCGTGTCCTCGGTCTAGCCATGTTGTGGTTCCACCATGTCCCATGGGGGTATGGTTATATGCATGCTATGTTACATGCTTTGATATATTGAAATGCTTTTGAGCTTATATTGTGCAATGGCTTATGATATGTATGTGGTGTTCACCCGATGGGATGATATCCTAAGGGTAGGTACGACAGGGCGCGTATTGTGTGGGTAATAGACGTATTCCTACATTTCTCTGGCCAGTAGATTATTGTATTGACACACATGACATGATTATCTACTGCATTGCACTATTTTGGAAATGATATTGTTAAACTGTTTTAGAACTTATATTGCACATGTAAGTGAGCTTGGGGTGGAAGATCCTTGAGGACCCATTGTCTTACTGAGATTTCTTGTTAGAGATCTCACCCCACGTTTGGGACGCTTATCTCAGGATCAGGTAGTATGGGGGCTGATGCCTCTGGCGGCAGGATGCCAGAGCTTAGTTGATGATATTGTTGTTTATTATGCTGACATGTTGGATGCTGGATATTCTGCTGATGTTATGTTTTTAGTTGCTTTTATTATGTTGTTGATGTTGAGACTTATGTTGGGCTTGTGCCTTATTTGGGTGAGCATGGGGTTTGTCCACACCACTTTATGTTAGTACCTTGAGTTGAGTTGTATAACTTAGTAGGTTGTCCGGTCTACGTGTTGTAGTTCCGTGACTAGAGACTTATATCTGTTATTTTAATTAATGAGGTATTTCAGTTAGCTGTCTTTTGCAATTTACATACAGGCATGATTTTATTTAATTGATTAATTAAGCAAGTTGGTAATGATAATGACGTCATAATTGGAAAGAAAAAGATATTCCGCATTTTTAATTAAGCGCAACTTAATACGATGATATGATAACATTACCGGATATATACGAGGTGTTACACAACCCAAACATGCAGGTGCCTTAAACTAGGTTTCCTGCCTGTCCACAGTTCAAAAGGATTCTTTGGAACTGCCTTACTAGGAATCCTATTCAATAGATACATGGCAGTCCTTAGAGCATAAGTCCACAATGAAGTGGGTAAAGAAGAATGGCTTAACATACTCCTAACCATGTCTAGAAAGGTTCTATTACGCCTTTCTGATACACCATTTTATTGTGGCGTACCTGGCATTGTGTACTGAGCACAAATACCACGTTCTTCCAGGAATTTAGCAAATGGACCTGGATGTTGTCCACTTTCATCATACCGTCCATAATATTCACCACCCTTATCAGATCTGACAATCTTCACCTTTCTGTCTAATTGCATTTCCACTTCATTAATATAAACCTCCAATGCATTTACCGCTTGAGATTTATCATGCAGCAAATAAATATAGCCATAACGTGAAAAATCATCCATGAAGATGATGAAATATTTTTCTTTATTGAAAGTGTTAACATCAAACGGTCCACAAACATATGTGTGTATAATTTCAAGAAGCTAAATACTTCTTGTGGTCTATTTATTTGTGTGTTTGGTTTGTTTACCTTTCATGCAATCTACACAAATATTCATATCAGTAAAATCTAAATCTGAAAGGATTTCATTCCTTACTAATCTTTCTATTCTTTCCTTGGAAATGTGTCCCAAGCGTTTATGCCACAAGTAAGCAGATCTTTCATTTACTAAACAACGTTTAGTACCGACATTCTGATGCATGGCTATATATGTTTCAGCAAAAAGATTATCAAGATTCAACTTATATAATCCATCACATAACATACCATTACCAATTAAATAGTTATGTCTATACAAACTGAAACAACCACTACCAAATTTAAAAGAATATCCAGCTTTATCAAGTTTGGATAACGAAACTAAATTCCTAGTTATACTAGGTACATAAAGAGTTTCCAATAAGTCCAAATCCCAACAGCTTCCACCGGTGCCTATATTCCATTGCCCATGAAGACAAACTTTTCATTTGTTCTTGTGTTGTGGATTGTAAAGAATCCCTACATCACATTACAAATATGAGTTATACATCCAGAATCAATCCACTAACTATTATGAGGAACTTCAGTTAAGTTTGATTCATAACATACATAAGCACTAGGCTTACCTTTCTTCTCAAACCAAGCCTTACGTTTTGAGCAATCCTTTTGGAGATGCCCAGTCTTACCACAGAAATAACATATGTTTCCTTTATGTTCCTTCTTGTGAATCTTAGAAGAGGAACCCTCATTGATCTTTATAGCTCCTCTTCCATTATTCCCATATTTCTTAATACCTTTCTTTTCAACTCCTTGTTTCTTAACATAATGAATGAAGTGACTTCCCAGGTTCTTAAGTCTGGTCTCCTCCTGAACTAACATATTGTGCAGTTCATGCACATTCCATTTGTCTTTCATGGTATTATAGTTCATTTGGAAAGGACCATACTCAGACGGTAATGAGTTTAGAATAAACTGCACCTCAAAATTTGCAGCCTCTTTCATTCCCAATGATTAAGTCTTGCTGCAATGTTAGTCATTTCGATCACATGCTCATGCATAGTCCTTGAACCATCATATTTCATGGTGGTCAAGGTACTCATTAACGTCCCAGCAAGAGACTTGTCAGCAGTTTGGGAGCATTCTTCCACATTTTTCAGCATTTCCTTGGCACTTTCAGTTTGTGAAAGAGCTGGCTTAATGTTGCCAACTATACTCATCGGCATACATAACAAACTCAGTCTGTTTGACCTTTCCCAGTTTTGATAATGAGTCTTTTCTTCATCAGTGCTAGCATCAGTAATAGCACTTGGTTTTTCTTCTCTTATAGCCATATCCTGATCCAATACACCAAGGTGAAACTAGATTTGCTCTTTCCATTCAGAGAAGTTAAGACCATTAAAAATTGTAACAGTTGAGAGTTGCGAATGCAAGGCAATTTGTACTGCAAGCAATAGAAAACATCAATGCTTTGAATCTAATATATATTAACATGCTTCATAATTTCAAACATACTTCATAAATGCATATTAATGTTCACCTTTAGGGATCCACCAACATGCAACATTCAACAATAATGATGATATAAAGATTTCACATAATTTGACAATGATGCATACCCCAACTAGAAATATTTTCCATCTTTGGATGTCTAAATAAAACCAGAATTGTACAAACGATATCAACGTTCATGTCTATTATTATAAAACAAATAATCATCCTTTGGGTTGATCCCTAATTGTCATACAATAACGAACTTCAATACACCCACAACATAAACAGTAATAAATTTTTTTTATACTATTCATAGTATCACAGTCATGGGTAATTGAAAACACATCTATAATGTTTGGAGTTAAGAACAATATTTAAGAATTTGGCCACTTTGGTGACTAGTTAATCCTCTATACCTTAACTCCAAACCATACACATTTCATAGACAATCATAAGATTTTACATTTAATCATATTATAAACATCGTAAATAATTTCAATGTTAACAAAAGGTATACAACCATTCAATCCATGTTCCAAAATGCAATAACTGTGGCGCACATACATATAATCAAAGGCAATGTTATATATGTAATGGAAATCATATATGCCTTGATTTTTGTCAATAAGTTCAACAATAATGTAATATAAGGCATCATGATTCTTGGTTTAGAATTCAATCACGTAGTGTGTTGGTTTATCTTTAATCATCATGCATATTAGAAATATATTATTATAATCCAAATAAAGAACTCATCACTTTCGTCTTAAATGAATACATGTTGCTCATGAATACACCAAAACTGAAAATTATTTGTTGTTTCTTATGACAACTCAGTGGTTTATTAATCCAAACAAGACTAATTTCAGAAATCAGATCTATGATTCAAACATACAAGGAAAAACATGAATTCTCAAACGCATGCTCTGATACCACATGTAAACTTATGGATTTATTCAATGATTGTATTCTTTAATATGTAGGTTAAACAAGAACACATAAGGATCTTGAGAAATCATGTTTTCACATTTAGTAAACAATGATGAGGACACTAACCTTTGTCCATGGTGATGACAACAAATCTTCAATTAAGAATCCTTTCTGTAGAATGGCTTTTGACATCAAACTTTAGACTGAGAACTCTTGATGCGAAATGATTTTTCTCAATCTCTTCACCGTCCTATTCTAGGTCCCTCTTCTATAGTCTTGATGGAAAAAACTAAGAACCTCTTAATGAGCAGAGATGAAGGGTTTTACCCTAATCTTTATATAGCTGCTTCCATCAAGCAAATTACTATATGGTCCCTTAACAACCTTCCACTAATCAGGCCGCTAATAAACATAATTATCTTTTAGCCCTTCTTATATCCAAATCACGTGAGCCACTTCTAACTGATATATCTAACAACATAAACTTGTGTCCCTTGCTACATTGCACAACATTGTTAAGAAATGGAAATGTGCAAGAGTTAAGTGTACCTCTTGGAAGGTTTCATTAAAAGATATGCGGTGGCCATCTTTCTCAGTGTCAACAAGGACTCCATCACAGTCAAATAGAAGAGCTGAGGGAAGAGTGGAAGAGGAAGAGGAAGATGCTGAGGCTAAGCAACTCAACCTACGTGTAATAATTCTCACTTTTGTTGTTGTTGTTGGTCTTGATATCTTAAGAGCAGTTACTGTTGTGTTGCCCATGAAAGAGGATGATGGAACTTGTTCATGGTCCTTGTGCTTTAGCGAACTTTGAGTTTTTGCTTGTGTTGTTGTTGGACTCAAGATTGAAGCAGAAGAAATAGAGATGATGCTACTTGCAGCCATTGCAATTTCTTGGGACAGTTAAAATCCAATGGTTTCCAACTTCCAACATCCAACACAGGTTTTGATTAGGTTGAGACATCTGAGCATTCGCCACGTGGAATAGCCACTTTTCATTTTCAGACTATCAAACCTTACTATTCTTTTTTCTTTATTTTATTGTGGGCCTATAAAGGCCCAAAATTTTAATTCAGGCCCAAAATAATAAATTATCTCATTTCATTATCCTCATGGAACATTTACGCGTATTATTGCATTTTATTAGAGTCTTCCCTAATGAACTAACAACTTTCTTTCTCATTACACCTATTTTCGTTTGCCACTCCTAAAATTATCTATTATAAAATGAAATTGTAATTCACAATATCCTTCCTTAATTATTTGCATTTCTATCTTATAACATTAAAAATTATATTTGAGTCCTTGAGTATTTAGACGATAATGATCATAAAATTTTAATTTGAAATTAATATTAATGTTTTTCAGATTTAAATATTCAGAATTTTAAATTAATATTTAGCATCAATGTTTTTCAAAATATTAATTTTAAAGTTAATCGTGTCTTAATGTTTTTAATTGAAGAATTTACATAAAAAAAAAACCACCTGACTTTTGCATGGACCCTAGCGTACGCTTTTGAAACAAAATGTAGTTTTGAATAGCCCAGGAGTCATGATTCTCCATATTTAATACTTTATATTTATTTTCACCTTTGTATGGTTATTATTTTGCATATGTAATGCTTTCACATTAAATATGGGACATCATAACCATACAAAGATGAAAATAAATATAACCGTTGGATCAACATAACCGATCTAACGGTGAAATTGATTGGTAATAACATTGGTAGTAATACTATTTGGTTGTTACAATATCCTATCACTTATCTTTATTGTAAAATATGCTTGAGACATGATATTTTTACTAATTATTAATTAGTGTTATTATCAATATTATTATTAATTTATTTCACAGTTAAATCGGTTATGTTGATCCAACGGTACAGATTTAATTTTCTAAAAACCTTATTTCATCTCCCTATATTTAATCTTATATTTATTTTCACCTTTGTATGATTATATAACCATATAAAGGTAGAAATAAAAATCATCGTTCAATCAACATAACCGATATAACGGTTAAACAAATTGGTTGTGACATGGTAGTAACACTAATTGATATTAATAATATTTTATCTCAATATATTTAAAAAATAAATAAAAGATTGGTGAAAACTGAAATCTTATGATTTCGTTTTTTTAAGGATTTCATTTTGACTACATGTAAGTGTAATTTTTACCAAAAAAAAAATCTAAATCCCAACCCAAGAAATAAATGGGGAGACAAAAAACTCTATGGAATAGTGTCACTCATCATTTTGATAAGAAATCACAATTGTGGTTTCTCAACATGCGATTTTAGGCACACAAAAAAATTAAAATATTACTATTTTAATAAATAATTATGAATACATAGCTATTTCGAAACTATCTACGGATTTATTGCACTTATTCACGTCCAAATTAGGCATGACTATTCACGCCCAAATCAGGCGTGACTCCGAAGGCATTCACGCCTAATTTAGGGGGTGAATCATCTGGTGTTGACACGTGGCAAAAAAAGTCAACTTACGAACCATAAAACTTTGGAAAGCCATAACTTTTGACTCGGGTATCCGAATGAGGTAATTCTTTTTTTGATTCCACATAACTTTTCGAGATCTACACAATGACATCTCATTTGATATATTTTATCTCTCACACAAACTTTTTTTTCAAAAACTTGGTAAAGGCAAAAAAATTAAAATATTGATTTTTTAATAAATAATTACGAAGAAGTTGCCGTTTTGAACCTAATTATGAATATATTGCATTCATTCACGTCCAATAATGGTACTATAACATTAAATTCAAAATTCAAATAACCTCCAATAAGTTGATTGTATTTTTTATTTAATAGGAGATGATTGTGTTTGTATTTAATATGAGCTGACTGCGTTGTAATTTTATGAGTTAGTTCGCCAATTCAAATAAATTTCCTAGAGGTTATTTGAATTTTGAATTTAATGTTACAGGAGTTGATTGCGTTTTGTATTTAATAGGAGCTGATTGCGTTTTGTATTTAATAAAAAATTTGGTGCCATCTTATTTGTAGATGAGTTAATCCACTTTGGTGCCATTTTTATAGTATCATTGTTGTAAATTTGAATTGTGTTTGTGAGAGATAAAATATATCAAATGAGATGTCATTGCGTAGATCTCGAAAATTTATGTGGAATCAAAAAAAGAATTACCTCATTCGGATACTCAAGGCAAAAGTTATGGCCTTATAAAGTTTTACGATTAAAGTATTAATTTTTAGTGCCACGTGTCAACACCAGACGAGTTACGCGCTTAATTTAAGGGTGAATGCCTTGGGAGTCACGCCCAAATTAGGCGTGAATAGTCACGCTTAATTTGAGAGTGAATGAGTGCAATAGATACGTAAATAATTTTGAAAGAACTATGTACTCGTAATTATTTATTAAAATATTAATATTTTAATTTTTGTGCCTGCGATCTCATCGATAACCATTATTCGGTTTTTTAATGGTTCTCTCCATAATTGAGTAGCTTTACTACGATTTTTTTTAAAAGATAATTTACTAATTTTTTATGTTCTTTTTCTTTAATACAAAGTGGTGTTATTTGTCACAATTTATGAGACAACATTGGAAGCACAACGCAAAAAATTAATTAATTAATTAAAGGTTGAGTTAGTAAATTGCATATAAAGTTATGAAAAATAAAAAAGTTTTCAAGTAACATTATATGTATCCAAAAATAAACTTAAAAATACATAAAAACAAAATGTGAGATTATTTGAATAAAAAAGAATGCAATCTCCTTAATCAAAATTTCAGATTCAAATCTCGCAAATAAAATAGAAATAAGTAGTATAATTATCAGAGTCTAAAGTGATCATCTTTTTCAAGTTTTTTTTTATAAATAATTTAGATAGATTACGAGAATAAATAAACAGAGAACATAAGGTTCAACTGGATGAAAAACGATAATTAAAGACTGAAAAACACACTATACTCCTGTCATACCACTTGATGCAACATCATTCTAAAAAGCTGTCAATGGAAAATAAAAGGACTCTATACAACGACTGAGATCATCGGAAACTCGGTCAGTAAGATGATTTTGAAAGAAAAAGAGAGAGAAAAAAACAGATATAAAAGGACCATCAAAGTCCAACCATCGCAGATTTAACCACATTCAACGGGAGCTAAAGGGAAACAACAACAAATATAAGAGAAACAATGAAAATATATGTCCTCCTCAAGAAGCTGCAGCCTGGGGCAGTTAGACATCTGTAGCATTCGAATCATATGATGGTAGGAGCCAGCCCTTCCTGAGGGCATGCTCCACATAGAAGACGAATTTCTCCTTTGCGTTAGGAATGTCCAGAGCAAGATCATCAAGACTATCCTTGATTCGGGTGAACCCTTTAGTCATCTGATTGATGGTGATCAAACCTTCACTAAAGCATTCCTGCAGCAAACCCAGCATCCTATCATTCTTCTTCTCCATGGCCATAACCAAAGCTTTCTTCACAACCTCATGGTTAAAGAAAGGCATTCCTAGGTCACGAATACACTGGCATGCTTCACTCACATCACCTCCGCTCTCATACTCCTCCAACAGCTTCATGATCTTGTCCTTAGCATCTTCCACAGCCCATCCAGTCCCACCACCCCAACATCTCAATAGCCTCTCACCAGCATGACGAGCAGCAACGAGTGAACGAGCCATCTGCACAGTTTCACTCCCACTGCATTTTGGGGGCAACATGCTGCCAATTTCTACCAAATGCAGAGGGGCCAACACATCATCAATCACAGCTCGAGCTAAAAAAAGGGCAAGTTCATTTGAAGCATTCAATATATCCAGTGCTGTATCTTCTGCACTTTCCAGAAGCATGAAAAAACCATTAATTATATCCTCTGTTGAGAAGATTTCTATATGAAGAGCAGCTAGCAGTACAGATGCCATTTCCTTTTCCCTGTTCTTTCTGTCTATAGCAATTGTTATTAGCTTCTTCAAAAATATTGGGTTATACTCAGGTGTCCCAAGATCTTCAAGACTTCGAATGAGTTCAGGAATGTCATCAGAGAGAAAATATTCGTGAATTATAGTTACCACCTCTTTTTTGTACTTCCTCAAATTTTCATCTTGAACTTGGACATCCCCATCTTCACCAGAGGGTTTCATAAATGAATCATCAAGCCATCCTTCTAATATTGCCTCACGTATCAATGACTGAAACAAAGTTTTAGCTGATGGAATATCAAGAGCAAGATCATCTAGGGCTTCTGCCAAACGAGAAAACCCTTTAACCATTTGGCTGGAACTAATGAGTCCTTCTGCTGCTGCTTCTTTTAATAGCTTTAACATTAGAGGTTCCGCTGAATGGATCTCCATGGCAAGCACCAGAGCCCTCTTCACGATCTCATGATGGAAGAATGGAACCCCTAACTCACGTATACACCTACAGGCTTCAAATGTATCACCGCTACTCACGTATTCTCTTAGTAAATCAGCAATCCTCTTCTTCACATTTTCAACAGTTACCTGAGTGCTACCACCCCATCTCCTCTCCACAAGTTCTGCATGGTGTGGAGCTGAGAGATAAGTCTTCTCAGCAGTCTGGATTACCTGAACTCCCTTGGATGATTCTGGAAGAGCCTTCTTGGCCCTGACAAGAAAGGCTGGAGGAAGGATGTCATCAACAACAGCACGTGCTAGGAACAAAGCAAGGATGTCAACTGCATCCAGTATGTCTACTGCAAGATCATCAGCAGATTCAATAAGCATAAAAAATCCATCCCTAATCTGTGCAGGACTGATGACATCAGCATACAATGCTGAAAGCAGAACTGAAGCCATTTCTTTCTCCTTATCATGCTTATCCATGGCCATGGATACAAGACGTTTAATGATGTATGGATAATATTCGTTAGAGCCAAGTTCTCTGAGGTCAGATGCAGCCATGTCCACATCCCCAGTACTGAAGAACTCCTCTATGATGGATACTATGGCTTTCTTGAATTCATCTAATGGGTCAGTAACGGTAGATCCCACCAACTGATAAGGTTCCTATAAATAGTAAGAGTATGCCAACAGAAATAAATTATGTGCTTATTTATGGATCCCATTCGCAATAGCCACCAAAAAAAAAGTAAAGCAGGCAACTATTTGCAATTCAGATAAATTAATTGAAAAGGAAAGAAACTGGTATTTAAAAAAACTAATTACCTAACGGGGGCAGTCCGGCACACATAAGCATGCCACATGGACGTCATTCCTCGTGGCACCTTGCAAGGCACCACAAGAAATGGCTCCATATAAAAAAAAAATAAAAATTGCTCCGTCTGCCATGTGGCCAGCTCATGTGGCACACTTTCCTCCTCTCTACCGGTAATTGAATTGTTTTTGTATCGCTCACGAACACACACATTAACCAATGCATTCCCGCATAGAAGGCAATGCTTACATTCTCCAAATAATTGACTCCTTAAGTAGCAATGATTCAGGCAGAGCCTAGGAAATGGTGTAACTTACTCTACTTAGAATTGGCTTATGTCTAATGGCCTTCTTTGGTCTTCACAGCGATAAATGAAGAAATGCCATGAAAAAGAAATACAGAATAAATTAATGTATGGGGACACAAGAAGTTAGTTTAGATGTTTTCACCAAACTCACAGAGAGAAAGGAATTGATTAGGTCAAAGTAGTTGATTGGGCTAAACAACAGTGAATGCATGGGGGTTTCAGTAGGAATAGTGGTTGTTAATTCTTCAAAGAGGCAGTCAAATATTCTTGCATTCATGCTTTGGCGCACATTTCATGTTAGATGTTATACTACTAGTGCTGTTAGTTTAAATTTTAAACAAAAATAGCCATCAAAACTGATGGCAAATGCAACCTTTTTTGTTCTCCTTTGTCTAATTAAAGGGGAGGAACCGGAGTAGTGGTAAAGTTGTTCCACCATGACTGAAAGGTCATGAGTTCGAATCTAAGAAACAGCCTCTTTGCAATTATGCAAGGGCAAAGCCATACAAGGATTGTCTTCACCCCACACTCGCTAATCGGGTTTAACGGGGAGTGGTTTTTGTCTAATTATGAATGCAATGGAATAGATTAGTCGTGGTTTATGATGTTGAATTACAATACATATCGTGAATCACTTGGCTGTTTTTTAATAGTGAATTGTGAATTGTTTTGAATAATAAGATTGAGATATATAATAAAACATGATTTGAAAATATATCATATCATATAAGTTATATGTATGCAGTTTGAACATTTCTGTTTTCTAAGTTGTTTCCTTATTTCGTGAACGTTTGAAACTGAAAGTCTCTGTTTTTGTGTTTTCTTACACAAGTCTCTATTCCTGAATGTCCTGAAGTTTAAATATTCTGAGTTATTCTCTTGCGCAAGTCTCTGTTTTAGTGTTTTCTTTTCCTAACGTATTAATTTGCATTAATTTGAATGACTCCAAATTTGTATAAATTTGAATTTGAACGCCTTTGTTTCCCTAATCTTAAGAGACTTTCTAGCTTCGTATTTCATTGAACTCTCCACAGTCATTTCAATTTGAAAATTTGGAATCACAAACCTTGGATTGAATTTCAAATCGCAAATTTCGACACGATTCACGATACGATACTTAATCGCATGATTCCGCAATTCATGGTCCTTACATGTCTTCGATACGTATCGTTCAACCTTCGTATCGAATCGTATCATGTATCGTGCAATACTAATAACTACGGACTCGCAGTCATCTTTTGTTTGCTATTCTTTGCTATTGTACCCTAAAAAATAGTAATAACAAAATAATTATGGTCAATGGTGAATTGATGGTGACATTGAGGGCAATTAATAAATCTCACAATTAATTGGTCTTTTGCATCAGTTAATGTGTGATTGTGAAAGCTGCAAAAAAAATTTAATTACAAGTATAGAGGGGAGGAAAGTGCGCCACGTGGCTAGCATCTATGAAAGATACTATCCACGTGATGTTTTACATGCGCTTGCGCCACCTGGATTGGTGTCTTGCACACATGGGGTAATAATTTTTTTTAAAATTTTTTTAAATATTTGTTTGCTTTTTCAGCCAAAGAAACAAAAGAAACGCAACAAGAAAAGAATCCAGTCTACTGCTGCTACTATAAGCATCACCTAAAATTTTCAAACAGCCAGACTTTACATAATTAGTGTCTTCAAAAACTACCCACCAAACCAGAAAATTGCATTTACCTCGCCACTGTCGTAGTTAGGATCATTCCTGTCTATATGCGAATAACCATCAGTATCAAGCAATTTTCCCCACGTGCCCTTACCACCAGCACCGTCTGCATTCAAGAGATACATCACATCAAATTACCACATGAAGACCATTAATGAAACAAAGCAAACTATAACATCAAATGTTGATACTGCAAGTGAAAACTACAAGCAAGGGAAACAGCACCGTTGATTAACATTGCATGATATGAAATGAATTCACCTTTCTTTACCCTCACAAACTTTCCCGAGTTCGACCGGCGTACATGCCTGCTGCCAGCAACCGCAGCAGTTTGAGGCTTGACACCCCAAGAAGCTTTGGTATGATTATGCTCAGAAAGCAAAGACGACGGAGATTTCGGCGACGAAGACAAATTCTCCAAATTCTCAGTCGCAATTTTCAGTATTTCCCTCTGCCCATCGGTCAGAAACCCCTTGCTTGATGCCATTGAATAAAAGCCAACCCTACAACACAAACACCTTCACCAAATTAATCTTATTAACACATCAACAACAAATATCAAAACAGGATGAAACGTCATGTGCGCTTCAAAATTAGTGCATCTTCAAACGAATAAATAAATAACCGTGTTCGGTTGGTGAGAAACTGCAAAACTAGTGTTCACTATCCAAACACATGAGTTAGGTTGCTGAGAAACTGCGAGAAATAATAGTAATACTATATCACACTCAATACTACCACGCGCATGAACTGTTCTGCTCTACTTATCAACATCATGCGAATACATTCCTTTCCTCCCCAAACACACACTAAAAGAGAACCAAAGATTAAGAAAGAAGAAGAAGAGAAACGAGAAGAAGGGAGAGAATATGAACCTGAAGAGAGAGTGATGGAAATGGAAATCTGAATCCGATTGTCCTGTGCTTGGCCCGGATCTCGAAGCAAGACAGGAGAAGCAACCGGATTTCGGAATCGGAAGCTTCCAAGAGAAGGGAGAAGATCCGAAATAACCCTAATCGGATCCGAATCAGAGAGAAGGGGGGGGGGGGGGTTTGGGGCTTGGGCTTGTGTTATAACTGCAGAATCAGTTAGTGAAACTGAGGATGAGAATGTGAGGAGAATACAAACGAAACGGATTGGAAAGAGAAAAAGAAGGGGACCCACGAAAAACCCCATAACCCAAGCTTTTAGTTTTACGCAAGGAGGTCACTGTTACTATTTCCTCTATCCACGTGTCTCGTGATGTACCCTGTCTTTAACTGACACCTGGCTTCCCAATCACTTACGCATAGGGGTGAAACTGGGTTGGGTTTGGCCGAGATTTGTTTCGAAAAGTTCAAGTCTATGTCAAAAAATTTCAATTTGGCCTGGTGCGAGCCTAGTACAAGTCTAACTGTTAATCTGGCTTCATCCGTTTACAAAAAAACAAATGTCATAGCTTGACCGTTAGCCAGTTAATTTTTAATTTCCAAGCAGAATCATGAATCAACTTCACAAAATACTCAAATTTTATTGCTAAAACAAAAATTACAGTTTCAACATCTAAACAGAACTATGAATCACAACAAAACCTGTCACAATCTGTATCTAAGTCACTTTCAAAAACAAAATGCTCAAACTAAATAACATATATTTTATCAGATCCAACAAACAAAACTATACTATGTAAATCAAAATAGCTACATGAATCCAACAAACATATCATGATGCTTGTAGTGGCCAAAAACTTCTCTCCCTTACAAATACAATTACAAGATTACATAAGTTGGCAAACAATTTGTAAATGTAGAAAACAAAAAACAAGAATAAAAAATAGAAACAAAAAAAAAAGATTAAGAAACAAAAAATATTTTAATAGATTCATATAAGCAATCTCACATGCTGAGATGTTGATTCCTCCTACATAAAAAGTGAAGTTAAATTTTTATTAAGATTTAATCAAATATAATTAAATTATAAAATTATTTCAATTGATTAAATTTATACCTTTTGTTTTTTCTTCAAGTTATACCTATTACGTAACCAATCTCCGCCGTATATTAAAGCTTGGATGATATCTTCATGCAAGCTAGAACGATAGGCAACAATAACTCTTCCTCCAGCACTAAATGTTGATTCCGATGGTACTATAGAGATTGGTACAGATCTTATGCAACTCTCAAAGATAGTATTGATGAGGAAGCGAACATAAGTCCTTCCACCACCTACTTAGCTCACATGTACAAACTAAACTATCACCTTTTGGTACTACTATGAATAATATTATTTTATTTTATTTAAAATAAATAATACGATATAGGCCGGTCTGAAGGCTTATAAGCCCGGTATGTAAAAAATGTCTATCACCTACTTTTTAAATGGGCTTTTTTAAAAGCCCGGACTTGTTCTATTTGACTGTATATAATAGGCCAAGTCCGACCTGATATAGGCTAGGCCATAGGCCCCTGTAGGTCGACCCGGCCCACTTTCACCCCTACTTACAAAGGACCACCGTTTTATTTTTATTTTTTTCTTTTTCTAATACTCACTTTTATTGATTATTTAAATTAATAAGATATTAAATTCTATCCGAAAAGACGCAAAAATAAGAGACTAGGCAAAAAAAATTTAATATTATTTTTTTAATAAATATTTATGAAAATATAGTTATTTTAAATGTAAATACAAATTTATAGCACTCAAACACGTGCCATAGAGAGCTTGACTAGTTGGAGAGAGACACTCCCCACAGGGGGCGTGTTTGATGAGAGTGACACTCCTCATAAGGGGTGTGACTAGAGGTGGCAATAGGGGTGTTCGCGGTCTGGATTGAATCGGTTTTGAAAGCAAAAATCATCCGACCCAATCCCTTCGGTTTGATCATATAATAATCCATTCGGTTTGGATTTTTTTTCAAATCTGATCCGATTCAATCCAATTTTTTCGGTTTGGATTGGATCGGTTTTCGATTTGTTGAAAATTCTAAAATTTATTTCATGATTATTGTGCAAATAACATCTTTTGTATATATTGGCAATGAAATATGAAGCTCTACAAAGATAATATTTTGTTGATAAGATGTGACTTAATTTTTTATTGGGTTTAGTTGATGGGTTAATGTGTCTTGAATTTAGAAATTTTTAAACTATAATTTGGGAAAGACCCAAATAGGTAGAGGAGAATTAATATATTGGACCGGTTTGGATTGGATCAGTTTTCATCAACCCATCTAAAAACCGATCCAATCCAATTAAAATTTGCGGTTTTTTTTTCGGTTTTCGGTTTTTCGATTTTCGGTTTATTCGGTTATCGATTTTTCGGTTCGGTTACTGCGGTTTGAATCGGTTGATGAACACCCCTAGGTGGCAATATGGGTTGAGCCCGGCGGGTCTACCCGCCAAAACGGGATGGGTTGGGTTGAGGTTTTCAACCCACCAACTCACTTCAACCCGCCCCGCCTAGAAGTGGGTTAAAATGGGTTCGACCCGTCGGGTTATAATTTTTTTTTTTTTTACAATTAGATAGTATTTCATTTGTTATTAAATTTTTGTGATATCCAATTTTTTTTTTATCTTAGTACTTCCTAGAAAAATAAAAATAACAATTTTATTTATGACAAATGTTATCTATATATGGAGACAAATGAGTTCCTAAAGAATGTTTGACAAATATTAGTATACATTTAAGATTGAGACTGAAAAAAATTAATAGAAGTGTGAAATAAAATAAAATAATATTAAAAAAATTCATAAAATATAATTTATTTTTGAATTTTAATTAATTTTTTTAATTGACGGGTTGGTGGGTTGACCCGCCAACCCACTATAAAACGGGGTGAGTTATTTTTTTAACCCATATTTAATGGCGGGCCAACCCGCCCCGCCCCGTTTTTTACGCGTCGGGGCGGGCCTACCCATATTGCCACCCCTAGGTTTGACTCTCCAGGTGTCACACGTGGCACAAAAAATCAACAGTTTGACTGCAAAACTTTAGAAGTCCATAACTTTTGACTCGGGTGTCCGAATTAGGGAATTTTTTTTGATTTCACACAACGTTTTTAGATCTACGCAATGACAGTTCATTTGGCATATTTTGTCTCTCATAAAAAAAGTTCAAATCTATAACAAAAATACTATAAGAATATTTAAACCCAGATTAATAAAGAAAAAACCATTGTCATGATTAGAAACGTTCCTAGTAAAAATCCTTATGATTATGATACCATTGTGTCAAATTTAAATTATATTTATGGGAGACGAAACTTCAACATAAATAACATCGTTCACATTCACATATATAAAATATGCAAAACAGAGCACAAGGAAGTATTTTTTGAATAAAAGATTTGACCAATGACTTGCCAACACGTTCGTCTCAAAAAGTTATGCGGAATAAATAAATAAATAAAAACTTAATTAAGGCACTTAAGGGCTTTCCGAAGTTTTACGATAAAATATCCAAAATTTTGAAAAACAAAATTCACCGAATCCCCTTCAATGAGACCTCGTTGCGTAGATCTCGAAAAGTTATGTGGAATCAAAAAATTTTTTTACCTAATTCAAACACCTGAGTCAAAAGTTATGAGCTTTCAAAGTTTTTCAATCAAACTTTTAACTTTTTGTGCCATGTGTCATCACCTGGTGAGTCATGCCCCCTGGAGGGCGTGTCTCTTACCTAAAACTTTGAAAGTCCATAACTTTTGACTCGGGTGATTGAATTAGGTAATTTTTTTGTGAATTCGAACTTTTTCAATAAGTAACACAATGGTACTATAATCATAAGGATCTTTACTAGGAATGTTTCTAATCATGACAGTGGTTTTCTCTTTATTAATCTGGGTATAAACATTCTTATAGTATCATTGTTGTAAATTCGAACTTTTTTTGTGAGAGACAAAATATGCCAAATGAGGTGTCATTGCGTAGATCTCTAAAAGTTGTGTGGAATCAAATTTTTTTTACCTAATTCAGACACCCGAGTCAAAAGTTATGGACTTCCAAAGTTTTACAGTCAAATTGTTGACTTTTGTGCCACGTGTCAGCACCTGGTGAGTCACGCCCCTTGTAAGGAGTGTCTCTCTAATCAAACACGCCCCTTGTGGAGAGTGTCTCTCTCCAACCGGTCACGCCCTCTGTAGGGCATGTTCGAGTGCTATAGATTTGTATTTACATTTAAAATGATTATGTTTTCGTAAATATTTATCGAAAAAATAATATTTAAATTTTTTTTCCTATGGGACTATCACGTCGCAATTTATGAGAAGAATATTATTGTAATTCTCAATTTTGCATATTGGACGTTTTATTTATTTATTTATTTATTTTGGAATACTAAATGTTTTATTTCTTCGTACAAAATTAGTCTTTGAAAAAATAACGATCCCTAAACAATTTTTTTTCTTTATGAATATTAATAAATAACTCTAAATTTCATTAAAATTTACTTTACTAAAGACTGCGTTCTAGTTGGATTATTCAAATTGTCAATATACCCCCTCTTGCCATATCAGGTTATAGTTATCTATTTTTTACTTACTAGTAATAAAGGGAAAAGGGAACCTGAGGACGAACATAGTTCGTAGTGAAATGTACCCAAGAATAGGGCCATGTATTTGATTATTGGTAGACGTTCTTTGGGTTAGAGGTAATATCCTTGCACTTAAGTCTCGGTTGGGGGATTAGTCTCATCTCTTTTCCTATAACAATTGTCTAATGTACCCACTGTACCAATAAGGAGCTACCTTTAGTGGTCATACTCCGAAAGCAAGGAGGCTGAAGGAGGTTGAATGAGGATACCTTAATGTTAATATTAAAAAATTTAAAAAAATAAAAGGAAAAAAGGGTATTGGCCCCTTCGGCTGCAATTAATATTTTCTAAACTATCTCTAAAATAATTTAAAAGTTGTTGAACAATAGGTTATGAAGACTATGATATTGAAGTTTTGATGATAATAAAGCACCTAGAATTGACTAACATAGCTCAACATGCAAGCACTTAATGGAAGGCATGGCATCAAGTTAGAAATGGTACTAAAAGACCAAAGCCAAGTGCAAAGTTGATAAAGATACTCAAATGTGCAAAGTTAAGTTAGAAGTCAAAGTATTTCATGTTTAACAGAAGTAATAGAAGACTCAAAGATTGAAGACAAAAGAAGACTTAGACCTACTATTTACTGCAACACCCCATCTGCAGCCAATGAGTTAACCTACATATGGTACACTAGCGCTTTACAATTAATGAATTAAGCGGAAGGCTTAACATGCGTATTTAATTAAGTTATGACAAAATACGAATAAGCTTTTTTATACAGACTTATCCTATTAATGTTCTAATTTACCTTACATTAATGATTTAACACATACTGTAACTTCCCAGGCGCTGACGAGGATGAGGAGTGACTGCCGGTACAAAATGGCATAGACAAGGAGCGGCTCCCGACTGGCTTCCAGCGGGGGGTTACATGAATGAATCGAATCGACACTCGAAAGAGAGGGATTCCAAAGACTGTGCAGGTATGAGACTACACAGTTTGGGATAACTTATAAGAATTAATTGGTACTACCTATACTGACAAGATGCATCTACTTTTCGGTTGCCCAGAACGGAAGAACTCTATAGTTAAGCGTGCTTGACTTGCAGTAATTCTCGGATGGGTGACCTCCTGAGAAATTTTCTTGGGAAGTGTGCGAGTGAGGAAAAACACACTGAAAAAGTCTCATGTTAATATGTGGGGATAGTTATTGATTCTTAAAGCGGCCGGGCGTTACAAGTGGTATCAGAGCAGGGCCTCTCTCCTAGTATGGTGTGGTTCGAGGATGAACCAGGCGGAAGCTGGTGGGCATGTAACATCCCAGGCGTTGACAAGGGCGGGGAGTGATCGCTGGTGCGAAAGGGCATGACAAGGAGCAGCTCCTGACAGGCTTCCAGCGGGGGGTTACATGAATGAATCGAATCGACACCCGAAAGAAAGGGATTCCAAGACTGTGCAGGTATGAGACTGCACAATTTGGGATAGCTTATAAGAATTAATTGGTACTACCTATACTAACAAGATGCATCTACTTTTCGGTAGCCCAGAACGGAAGAACTCCATAGTTAAGCGTGCTTGACTTGTAGTAATTCTGGGATGGATGACCTCCTGGAAAGTTTTCCTGAGAAGTGTGCGAGTGAGGAAAAAGCACACTAAAAAAGTCTCGTGTTAGTATGTGGGGATAGTCATTGATTCTTGAAGTGGCCGGGCGTTACACATACCTATTATTCCCCGCATTGCCACATACAAAACTTACTTCCAAATGTTATAACCTGTATAGTTCCATACCTATACAAATTTCTTGAATGGTCTACCTACGTCTATTCTACTCATATTTGTACTGAACAGATATATTCCATTCAAATATGATCATAGAGACCATTCTGAATAGAAAATATATGGACAGCATAACGACTGTAATTCGGATAAAGTCAAATTCATGAAATACAGTAAATCTACACAAAATATAAATAAACATTACCAGACTTAGAATTCATCCATGAATTCACACAGAATCTGACTCCGTGTCAATCCTGAATCACAATTAAACCTGCGAATCTTAAATTTCAACAGATACAAAACATACTGAAATACCTCGTACTGAATTATGGCTTTAAGCCTATACACAACATACATACTGAAATTCATAACTCCATTACAGATAATCAAAGTAAAGACTAGACATGTCTTTCAAAAGATAACAGCTGGCAACATGCATGGATACTACACATGCCTCAAAAAGTATATACATATACACACAGATCAAAATACAAAATCCAGCTCCAACACTAGTCACTCTGCACAGGCCTCTTGCCCTGAGATGGCTGATCAACAACTGCTGGAATACCTGAAATATACTCCCACAACACGAGGTGAGAAATAAATCTCGTAAACTCAGGGTTTATGGAGAAGTCTCCACCCATGAGTTCACTTTCCTGCATGAAAGGTCAGATATATAGTATAACATACATCATATAATCACAGAATAATATCATATTACTCATCTGCACAGATAACTCCAGGAATTAAATCTCAGGAGCAACCAGAGCCAACCAGTTTAGGTGCACTCATGGCCTATCTGAAAATGTTCATTGTACAAGAACCCCCATATCACAACTCATATCACATAAAATCATGTTATAATATATATTAATGCAACTACACTATATATCCGACTACCACAAAACACAAACATACCTCTAAGATAATGAAATCATGGTAAAACAACCAAAGATGAAGAATCTTCCTAAATCAAGAGCTTACCTTTGTAGCTCCTAGCAAGCTTACTTGTACAACAAATAATCAATTCAAATCCTCCAAACACTGATCAGGAATCACTGTATCTCCCGATTCATACATGTACCCAGATATACATCAAATTTGACATACACACAACAACTTGTAACACAAGATTTATATCTTGTGCAATCCACATTACACTCTTTAACAATTCATGCCCATGCCATAAGTCAACCTATCTTTAAACTTGATATTTAGTTAAACCTATAACCACATTACCAATTAGAGACTTAATCATTCAAACTTACTTACACACTCTTTATTTAAGCTTTTATGGTTTAATTACCAATTAACTTTAATTCCAACTATATAAAACCAATATGGCCGAATACATACACATCACGTCCGCACATATTCACACACATTTTCATGCTTCTCGTTCATCATTCTTCGCGCCACATTAACACTTAATCATGCATTAAAACTTATACTTGAACTTAAGCTTTCAAATCATTGATTTTATACACTTTAAGTGTCAAATTACTTTCACAAGTTCAAACACTTAAACCAACCATTCACATACACTTTATTATCCACCAAATACATATGACATCATTCAAAATAAATTAAACATCATGGATACCAATTTAACTTGAAATGGTCGAACCATATATATTGTATTTTCATGAATTTTATGCATTCAAACTTTAATCCAATGACACCACACAATCATATACACATTGAATTCATGTTATAAACATCCAATTAATCATTTTACACACAAACCCAAAATTAACTACACATGGCCGAATGGTTGTATAGTTAAGGACTTAGGATTTTCTTTGTATTTTATCTTACAATTTCATTAACAAATCATCACACAACCTTAATTCAATCATCAATCATATATCAACACATCATAATCATACACTTAGTATGCAAAGTCAAATTTACAACTTGAACATCAACACTTAGCATGTATTTTTCTTAACATACAAATCATTAATTAAACTTTAAATCATCAATTAAACATCACACCACATCAATTAACATACAAACATAATCAAATCATATCAAATCCTAATTTACTATTCATGACTGAAATTCAAAAGTTAGGGTTATGTTTAATTTATGCAATTTTTCAAGAATTCAAAATATAGTCTTTGATTTACAAGATTAAACAATCAATTTCCAACACAAAACCATTTCAAAATTCATCATAAACATACCTAGAAATTCATGTTGAATACAAGAACACAAAGATTCATAAATCATAATCAAATCAACAAAGTTGTTAGCAATTACCTTGTATAGCTTCCTTTAGGTAACCTTAAGCTTTTTTCAACATAACAACCCAATCAAAACTCATCCAAAGCACCAAAGTACAACTTCCTTATTCAACCTTTAGGAGGGATTATCTCCCTCAATACAAGGTTAGGAAGTGTATGGTTTGAGGGCTTTTGCTCACAAGCTCACAAGGAATCTTTTTCATGTTGAAACTTTCTTGAAATTATGGCTAGAAATTAAAGTTCTCACCCTTGAAAGTCACAACCAAACAAGAAGTAGAAGAAGATGAAGTGTCATGGAAATGAAGACAAGAAACAAAAGATGACAACTTTTAAAAGTTTTAAAGACTTAATGATTAATTTTCTTTAACTTTTTAGCTTTTTAACTTAGATATTTTTACCCAACTTTAACCAAACTTTCAAGATAAGTCTTTCACCTCTTGCATCAGATTTTTAGGCGTGGAAGACACCAAATAAAGAGTGCAAAAACACAAGTGGTAGCAAAAATAGCACACCATTTTTGACTTTTTCAAAGATAAAATAACTTGATTTCTATTGTTTTTCACTTTACACATCACCCACTTGAATTTTTGACCAACCAATCATACAATAATATAATTACACGTCACATATAGCATAGAAAGCAAGACAATCATCTTTGACCAAAGATTAAGCCTAGGTGTAAAGTTTAAGCTTACTTTTTCAATTATTTGACTTTTTAATTAATCAAACTTTGACCTATTTATTTAAATTATTCTACACATCAATTAATTAATTTAAACACATATACAAACCTTAGAATTTACCAGAGAATTTAACTAGGCCGTCAGAACTCAGTTCAGACCTAGTTTGCAAAATCACCAAAATACCTTTGTTACACAATTTTCTGTATTTTGTCTCTAATCACAACTTATGTTCTTTTTAGGTTCTAATTGACTTGTTAGGCATGAATTGTATCCTTACATCCATTATCATGATAGTTTCATGATTCAACTGTCAGAATTTCCTTAACAGACACAAAATTTACACACTATCTCACGTAACTGTCAAATTTCAAACAGTTTGAGAATTAGGGTTGTTATATTTACAATAGTTATATTAAAGTGTATATAACTTATAGGAATGAGTTTATTGAATTTTATCTTAGGAAATGCATAATTAGACCATAAACTCATATTAGTGACACATATACACTTTGATCATGCATACAAGATCACACACACGTCAAGAGTTATTATATAAGTGTGACACATGATCGTACATATGATATAAGTCACTAGAAGTCATTAGAAATCACTTAGAGGTTTTAAATTTTTAAAAATCAGCAAGAAATTGTCATCTGTATAAAAGTAATCGAATACTTTTTACAAAATAATTGAATGCTTTTTTGGGTCTGAAGAAGTAATTAATTACCTGATTAACAGTAATCGAATACTTTATATCTTTGAAGAAGTAACCGAAACTCCCCAAAAAGTAATCGATTACTCCCTATTATAAGTGACTTAAAGCTTAAGTAATTCAAATTTTTAGATGTCCAACGACTATTAACTCAATTGGAAACTTATATAAACATATTCTAACACTTTCTGAATAAGAATGAACACTAGAAAATGCAAGAACACGTAGAATTCAGAATTGAACCCCAGGCCTATGTTTGCATATCCTTGAGGAAAAACTCAATTACTCTCTCATTTCTCAATATTTTTCTGATCTTTTTTATTGTATTGGACGTGGAGAGAGTACTCTACATCTATTTGGCAAGAGTGAATTGTTGTAATTGATTTTGGTCAATTGGAGAGACACTACAAGTGATAGGTTGAGTGTGATCAAAGATTTGATCATAGACTTATAAAATACTCCATTGTAAAATGTTTTTTCTGGCATCGGTTGAAAGCTAGAACATAGTAAATGGATCGACCTCAGTCTGGATATAACTCTTAAGTGGTTAGAGAGTGAACCAGGATATATCCCGGTGTGATTATTCTTTACCCTTATCTCTTTGATTTTGATCAATTGATTTTGTTTTCGATTCATTGTATATGTTGTTTTGAATCTGTTTAAGGGATATGAATTGATAGTTCTCTGTTTAATTTCGTTCTTGCATGATTTCTTGAAAGAGGTTTCCATGAACATTGATTTCTTCTCTTTTCCCATTTAAATTTTGATTCTGCTGTTTAATCTCTAAATTGAATGTTATTGAACATGTTTTATTTCTGTTTTTGGGTTAAGAAAAGTTTTTTATTCTATGATTTTCGTTTTTGGTTGAAGTTGTTGAAAAATGGTTGCGTTTTTAATTGTTTCTTGCAAAAGAAGTAACACACAATTTACCCCCTGTGTTATTGTTTAGCTATCTTTTCTTTTAAAAAGCCAACTGAAAAATAGTTTCAATGTTAACTCACATATTATGTAACTGTATTTTTTTTTTCTTTTTGATAAATCATATGTATCTTTCATGAAAAGTAATTATGTTCGAACCGAGAACATCCACATCATGGTGGGGTTAGCTCTATTTAAGCACAATCGAGCATGTATTACTTAAACCAACTCTTTTTTTTAAAAAAAAAAAAAAATACTAGAATGAAAACTAGATATCAATACAGATTCTGGGGCTAGTCACGCCCATCGTGTCCCTACTCAACAGAAAGTTACAATTAACAGAGGGTTCAAGCATAACATGCAAGTCCCAGTCTAGTAATGACCCACCCTTGTTAGCTAACATATCTACTACCATATTGCCTTCCATATAAGTATGACTTTGTTTACAATTCTATTGCCTTTCCAAGAGATTTTGGATTCAACGGATTAAGGGAGCTAAAGGATGCTTCCTATCACAATCTTTCTCACTGAGGCAGATGGCCAAGTTGGAGTCACCTTCAATCCAAAATTTTCTTAATCCCAGGTTTCATGCAACCTCAATACCGTAAACAAAACCCCAAAGTTTCGCTCTAATAGAGGAGCCCATCCTTAAGTTCTTACAGAACCCAACTAGGCATATGCTAAAAGTATTCCTGACCACACCTCCGCAACTAGAGATCCTACCTCCATCACGACAGGAGTTGTTCACATTGAGCATGCACCAATCTTCTTCAGGAAATTTCAAACATATGAGTCTCTCCTCCTTCTCACGAGCTTGGAAACCTTGCGCACTTAGAGCTTTGATAGGACAAAAATTCATTCACATCTGAGCTCATTTTATTGATAAAAATCCATTCGTTCTGCTACCTGACATTCAATTTTTGCTATTAAAAGATGTTCCCAAATTCTGGGAACAAAAATGCCAGAAGGGAACATATGGGGATGTCATCAGCTGATAAAGCAAGGAAAAAGGGGAACGGTTTGACTTATTTATACACATGTTCCACTAACCTCTCCTCTAACCTTTTTGCAGGAAAATTCTGAAAAGAAGATTCTACAAACAGAGAGGGAGTACAACAATCAAGCAGAAAGAAATGTGTACAGCAAAGAAAGAAAAGTGCTCATTGGTCGAAAAAAAAGAGAGGTGTGTGGGTTTCAGAAAAAAAAAGGCAAAATTCAACCCTAAGCCATCTAATCAAGCAACTTGCTTCACCTGTCAGAGCACCAGCTCACCGCCTCCCCATACAATCACGGAACAACGTAAGAAAAATCATAAAATTTCCATCCTCTCCCTCAGCATATAAATAGGAGAATCCTAGATGAAGAAATGATCGAATTCCTTAAGAAGAGATCATATAGTTCATAGTTTAAGTTTCTATTTTAACTTGTATAGTTTTAGCAATAGCTAAGTGACAACAACCTTTTCCCCATTTTCCATCACCATTTGAGACTCCTCACGAGCAATCTTCATACTTCTCCATTTTATTTCTCAGTATTATAAAACTTGTTGTTTATTAATATATGTTTGTTATTTCTCTTATCTTCTATTCGTTATCTTCAACCTGAATCTCGGGTCCATGAGATTTCAAATTGAAATAACTATGTTTGTGTTTTCAGTTATGGGCTAAGTTATTTTGGAATAGGAAAACTGTGAAGTTCTTAAAGAACTATGTTCAAAACTCTTGCACTGAACCTTTTGTATTTCTACGATTCAAGTAATCTTAACTCTTTGAGTATCAATGGAAATTGAACTCAAACTGAGAAAAGAACTTTCTTAAGGGAGAGATTTCAGACAACTTAATAATATGAGGAAGGTAAGATTGTGGAAACAATCTTATAGGTTGCCTTAGAAATAAGGAGCCACCTCGTTCCCTGAAGTTTCTGAACTTAGTAACTGTTAGAGTCAAGGAAGCCATATGAATATGGAAACTTGTGAACAATTTAGTCCATGAGCTGAGGAATCAGAGTTGGCAGTGAAAAGACCTGAACAAATTTATAAGGGTTAAGTCTTGAGTTAAGAGCATAGTTATTTAAGAATGGAACAGTTGATCCGTTCCTCGTGTTAAAAACTGTTTTTGTTAATCATTTCATCTTGTTGCCTCTTAATTATTGTTATCTTTAAATTTTTCATTTAATATCCAGTAACACAGAACAAATTCTCCCATGATTTTGTCGTTCCTCCTGAAATTTGGAAAGATTTAATACATAACGACGCGAGGAGTTGTTTAAAGTCAATCTGAACCTACTATCTTAAAGGTACATCCTTAAGGTACTAGGGAACGGAAGGCCAAACAGTTCAATACTTTTTTTCTATTACTTCAAATTCTTCTTAGATTTGTTCAAAATATTATTTAGAGTTACTATCCTCGTGGAAACTTGGGCACTAATAATCCTGCTTATTACTTGATGTGTGCACTTGTGTGAATGGGTCAATATCTTGAGAACGAATGTGTTTTCTCTTGATAGACTAAGTAAGGGAACGTCCTTAAAAGCACCAGCACCCAACAAGTTTTTGGCGCCGTTGCCGGGAATAGTTTACACTAAATTTTGTTTATGAAACTATTATACTTTACACTTTGTTAATATCATTTTTTATCCTTTTTTATATATTTGTTAAACTGTTGTTGATATTGTTTACGTATCATGGTTTATGAGTGAAGAATCTGAAACTGATTCTTACTTTAACACTGAGGTACCTTTTTTTCTCTTTGATCCTGAACCCGAACGTACTTTTCACAGAAGAAGAAGAGAATTAAGGGAAAATAATTTTGAACTAGAAATGGCTGATCATAATAATAACAATAATGAAGAAATTCTTTCTGAACAGAATTTTAAAGCATTGGCTGCTCTTTCAAGGAACAGACCAGAAAGAGGGGTGGTTGTCCCTCCTGTTGAAGCTCTTAATTTCGAGCTGAAACCTATCATGTTCAATATGATTAAGGAAGCTGGAATTTTCAATGGACTTCCTACAGAAGATCCATATACTCACCTTAATAATTTACAAGATATCTGTGATAATTTCAGAGCAGGAGGAATGTCAGAAGAAAGTATGAGAATGAGGTTGTTTTCTTACTCTCTAGGGTTAAAAGCTAAAGCTTGGATAAAATCCCTTACCCCTGGATCTATACATTCGTAGGAAGAACTTTTTGATAAGTTCATAGAAAGGTTCCTCCCCATGTCCCGTCAAGCTGATGTAAGAGCAGAAATATCCAGCATCGAAATGTTTTATGGAGAAAATTTCTATGAAGCATGGAAAAGATACAATAACATTATCCGAAAAAATCCTAACCATGGGGTGGAAAAATGGGGAGTTTTACAAACTTTTTATAAAGGTATAGACAATACTTCTTAATCTCACTTGGATTTTGCTGCAGGAAGTTATTTCTTTTTAGGAACCCTTGAATCTCGTTACGAGATCATAGAAAGCACTGCGGAAGGTTGCCTTCAGTGGCCTCTAGAAAGAATGAGCCCAGTCAGAAAACCAGGCATGTGGGGTTGGATAAACAAACTGCCATAGGAGCTCAACTAGCATCCTAAAAACAACAATGAGGGTGCACACAAACTATATAATTTTAAAAACTAGAAGATTGGTGAAAACTGAAATCTTATGATTTCGTTTTTTTAAGGATTTCATTTTGACTACATATAAATATAATTTTTACCCAAAAAAAAATAAATTTAAATCCCTACCTGATCGGACCAAATACAATATGGGCTGGCCAAAGTGTACTGGGCTAAATCACACAGGTTGAAGTGAGAAGACTTTTGGGTAATCTGTCGTTTGGGCTAGTCGATGTTGATGATGATGATTTGGTTCTCCTTCGAGGCGGTGAGCCTGACTGGGAGGGGTACCTGCAATGACACTCCGATGCTCAAGTCAGTATCAATGTTAGGTTTATGTGTATTCTTACTGAATTAGATGATAATACCTGGGCATGTACCTTCTGCTTATATAGTAGTTCTGATGCCGCCTTAGGAAGGCGGTATGGCCTCTGATTGGCTGTTCAAGGGCTGTAGGTTATGATAGTGCCTTAATAGCCTTATCTCTTGACAGGCTTCCTTGATAGAGTAGTGGCAAGCTGAAGCTGTCTTCTGTTTACTCGTTCAAAGGCGCAATGGACTTTTATTAGTTCTTGAGTTTGCTTCCTTATCTCTGAAGTTATGTTAAAGGGCGGTTATATGCGCGATGGTGGCATCGCTCCATGTTACATGCGATATAAGCCATCGCGCCCCACTCTGGACTTTGTGGGTTTGGGCCTTTATTCTATGTATTTGGGCCTCTGATGGGCCTATCATATTTTATCCGGATCAGTTTCCCCCTAGCTCGCAATTTTGGTATGTGGCAAAGTTGAGAGATATAGATATTCTTTTATGCGCGATGTGTTTCTTTGGCGCGTTCACTTGATGTCGTAATAATCATGCCGAAGAATCATCATTACTTAGCCGCTTAAAAATGGTTGATTAGATGTCTAACTGTCAAATGCATTTAATGCCACCGTAATTACGTGGGTGCTTAATGACAATCGTGGGCTATTTTTAAAGTCTAAATGTTTTACCTTCCCTCCGTGTCTTCCTTTTTATCCGTTTAACTCAACACGTTTTAACCTTTTGGGTTGCTTGCGGTATCTTTTCATATTTGTACTGAGCTACTTAACTTGGAGGGAAATCACTCGAAGCACTCACCGTAGCTGTGTTAACCTTTCTTCCTCTGAATTCGATTTCTGATCTTCCCATTTGGTATCGACACGTCCTACTCCCCCTTTGTTCCTTCGAAGTATATATCTCAGGTATATTCTTTCTTCGATTTTTATTCTTTGTGTTCTACATTGTTTGTTTGTGTTTTTCTGGCATTCGAGCTTAAGGTATGTCTGATAATCGCAAATTTGTGAATTTTATCAGAATAGTCGAACGGTCTGGCTCTTCCAGTCCTCCACCCAGGTCCTTACCTAGGTCGAGGTATTTAGGAACCGGGGAATCGTGACTTACTGGTAAGTGTGCTGCCCCCCGGAAGAAAGTGATTTTGAACGATAACCATACGTTTTCTGTTTGACGGTTTGAAATAGGTTTTTCCTCTCGTGAACCTAAGTGCGGGATAACCAGAACTTTGTCACAACAAAGTTCGTCCCTTTTTCCAAAAGTTCCCTTTAAAATGACCAGTCCTATTTTTATATCGAGTTATTCTACCTCAAATTCTGGTTGTAGTCATAGGTCTGTTAATACCCTAAACTCTAACTCTTCCCTTTCAATTTCATCGCTTGATTCTTCTCCTTCCATCATGCAAGATTAACCTGGCCAAAGGAGTCCAAGTCCCTTGCCTCTAAATGTTATTTACCCAGCTGGGTACCCATATAGGAAAAGGAATTTGACAATTTTAAATATGCATTTGTTGTCTCTTCTTCTTCTGACTCTTCTGCCTCTACTAATTCCTTCTCTCCTGAACCAGATTTTATCTCGCCTAAAATTAAAGAAATTATGGCCAGGCGAGGTGCTAGTGATGCAAGGAAAAAGCAAAAGCTTAACCCTGACACGAAGAAAAAACAACAGCTTGATCCTGAAGCAACTGGACCAGTCAAGCATAATATTCGGGATGAAGAATCTCTGAGCTGAGTATCTGACATTGTTTTGGATACTGCCTCGATATATAGTTCTTCAGAAGAATTGGTGCAATTGAAGGAAGCCATGTTACCCCAGAGAAAGCTCATGACGACAAGTGGGAGGTGGATGTCGTTCTTTTAAATGAACGCGTATGTTATGGGCACGCTGAAGGATCTTCCAGATATTTCATAATGATGTATGCCCACTTCTTTTTGACGTTAGGAGTATGTCTACCTTTTTCAGCCTTTGTCTGTAGGTTGCTGGCGCATATTAATGTGGAACCCTCTCAATTATCTCCATATGCCTGGGTTTCATACGGGTATACAAGATGGTTTGTAAAGTCTATGATCTATTTCAATCCCCAGAGTCTTTTTTATGTTTGTTTAGTGTTATGGGGCCGCATTTTAGATGAGTCTCTTTCAGAGGAAAGGATAAATACAAGTTTTATGCCTTCTATCAAAGGAAGGTTCACAGATGGTCCACAGACTACTTCAAAATTTTCCCTGCAAAACGTTCCTGACCGTTTTTCTTGAAAATAGAAGATAATTCCCCCATTTTGCCTTTATATTGGACACAACATCCGTTAGAGGGTCAAAAGTTGAGCTATGGTTTTGATGATTTGAGTGATTACGAGAAACATACTGTAATCACAATATGCAATATCGCGCGTGAGGCTTCTGACACAGGTTACCTAAGTACTTACATTATTTTAAATGAGTATACTGATGATGATATCAGGGATTTTTTGGGTAAGTTTGTTTCTATTGTCTGAGCTGTATCTATCAGAGTCTTTTTTATATATAACTGTTCATTCCTAACACACACTTTTTGTCCTTTGGTTTGCAGATAGTTCGATGTCTGCCACATTATCCAGACTGCAGGCCATAGCGGCGAGGTGAACTGCTGAAGGTGCCACCCCCTCTGATCCTAACGTGTCACCAATCACTTCTTCTCCAGCTAGTACCGAATAAAGTCAAGGTGCTGCTGGGCATTTTAAGTCGCCTGGACCATCAGCAGGTACCCATGTCTCCTCCCCCAAAAAGAAAGAAGTGGTAAACTCACCACGGGGTCAGAAGAGAAAATCCTCAGAAACTGATGAGGGTTTTCCTGAGTTAATCTATTATGGAGATAGTTGGGGGTTTGATGCGGATTTGTACGCAAAAGGGAGGGAGATAGGCCCCTGAATTGAAGAGCTTTTGATGGACAAATGGCTAGCTACCTCTGGGAAGCTTAGCGTTGCCAACCAGTTTATCATGTCTGTGCCTGGTAAGTATCACCATCTGTCTTTTGTGTGTATAAAACTTGGTTGTGACCTTTTGATTTGACATAATATTTTCTATGTGGCAGGGACAATTTCCTATCTGAAGGAACACATCGTGGACCTAAAGGGTGAAAAGGCCATCTTGCGCGCTGAATTTTAAGAAAAAATGAAAAAGGCTGAAGATGGTATGGCTAAGTTGGTGCAGGAGTTGAAAGTAAATAACAAAGAATTGAAGACGGAAAAGACCAATCTAACAAAGCGCGTCATGGATCTCGAGGCCAGTGCTGATTCTTGGGAGGAAGAAAAGACTCATTTAAATAATGAGGTGAAGAAGTTTCAGAATTTTTTTTAGAAGGAGGCCGAAGGAACCTACTTGAATATCTTGAAGCAAGTGCGTTTCTTCAATCCCATGGTGAAGTTGGATAATGTTCATTACCTTTGCTTCATCAAAGATGGCCAACTAATGACGTTGAATGATAATGATGAAGAGGTACTGGTGGATCTAGTGAGCGCGATGGATACAGAGACTCCACCCCAAACAACCGTGTCAGCCACTCAAGAGCCATCGACTCAAGGGCCAGCTACTGAAGGCGGGGACATCACGATTGTAAATGAGGATCCTCAGGATATATCCATCCAAACAATTTAAAACTGTTTGTTTTGACTATTTTAGAATCTGGTCTGTACATGGGTTGTCCCATGAATGTTTCACTTTTATATCTTTAAAAAATGGCTAACCTTTCTAAGGTTTGTATCACTATGCCGCGAGCTGTTATGTCGCGATCCAAACATATGAATTTTTTTTCTTTCAAAAGATTCTGTATGGTTGCACACTACGCATATACCATTACGTAGGATGATTGTTGGTCTGCCTTAGTATATACCAAGGCACCTTTCTTCACAAATAACTTTAATATCCTTAAAGGAGTACGAGCTTGAAACAATGTAAATTCATCGTACCTTATCATTATATGACGTTTCTCCATAATCAGAAGAGGTTGCATCATTGGCAACATCAGAAAGTTATAACCTTTAAGGGTTGTTACCCTCCTCGTCCTTCTTCTCTTCTTTTTTCTATATCTGCTTTTATCACTTTAAATCTTCAACGTTCTTTGGAGGAAGTTTTAACCAGATAAGGTTTTACCTTCCTTGATCATCATCTCGTTTCCTTATTTCTTCATCACACTTTTCCTTGGAGAAAGTTTTAACCAATTAAGGCTTTACCTTCCTTTATCTTGAGGAAGTTTTAACCAGTTAAAGCTTTACCTTCCTTTATCTTGAAGGAAGTTTTACCGGTTAAGACTTTACTTTCCTTTTTCTTCGTCGCGCTTGAAGGAAGTTTTAACCAGTTAAGATTTTACCTTCCTT